>NC_068355.1:125138471-125418471 GCF_020536995.1 Dreissena polymorpha | reverse complement strand
GCAAATTTTTGTCCGGGCTATTTCTCAGCAATTAATGACCGGAATTCAATAAAACTTTTATGGGAAGCTTCACTACCAAGAGGAGATGTGCATATTATCAGCCGGTTCTGGTTGGATGATTTTTCACAGAGTTATGGCCTTTTGAAATTTTCCATTAACTGTACATATAGTGCAATTCTTGTCCGGGCTATTTCTCAGCAACTAATGACCGGAATTCAATGAAACTTTATGGGAAGCTTCACTACCAAGAGGAGATGTGCATATTATCGGCCGGTTCTCCACGGATGGTTTTTCACAGAGTTATGGCCCTTTGAAATTTTCCATTGTATATATATAGTGCAATTCTTGTCCGAGCTATTTCTCAGCAACTTATTACGTGAATTCAACGAAACTTTATGGGAAGCTCCACTACCAACAGAAGATGTACATATTATCAGCCGGTTATGGTCAGATGATTTTTTACAGTGTTATGGCCCTTTGAAAGTTTCTATTAACTTTACATATAGTGCAATTCTTGTCCGGGCTATTTCTCCCCAGCTACTGACTGGAATAAAATGAAGCTTTATGGGAAGCTTAACTACCTTGAGGAGATGCACATATTATAAGTGGGTTCTGGTTAGATGATTTATTTAGAGAGTTATGGCCCTTTGAAATTTTTAAGTTGCTAAACCATCCATCGTATTATTTTATCCAAAGTTATGCCCCTCAAGACATTTCCTTTTATCTGAATATATAGTGCAATATTGTGACAAAAAAAACCTTTGGGGAGCATCACCCGTCTCCGACAGTTTCTTGTTGCCCCCTGTTGGAAGAAGAGAGGTTATATTGTTTTGGTGGATGTCGGTCAGTTGGTTTGTCTGTCTGTCGGTAGACCAGTTCGTGTCCGATCAATAACTTCTAAAGCTTTAAACGTATATTGACAAATTGGCTTGATTCTTCCCATGTGCATTGGCCTTGGTCAGTAGATGACCCCTATCGATATTGGGGTTACTGGGTCAAAGGTCAAGGTCACCTTGAAACTAAGAGTGAAAATTGTTTCCCATCAATAACTTAAGAATGGAGGGACCGAATGGCTTGCTACTTCCCATGTGCATTGGACTTGGACAGTAGATGACCCATATTGAAATTGGAGTCACTAGGTCAAGGTCACTGTCACAATAAATGTGAAAATCGTTTCTGCTCAATAACTCATCAACAAATTGACTGATTGGCTTGATACTTAACATGTGCATTGGCCTTGGACAGTAAATGGCCCCTACTGAAATTGGGATCTTTATATCAAAGGTCAAGTTCAATTTCACAATAAGTGTGAAAATCATTTCAGATCAATGACTCCAATACATTGACCGATTTGCTTGATACTTCACATGTGCCTTGGCCTTGGACAGTAGATGACCCCTATTGAAATTGGGGTCACTAGTTGAAAGGTCAAGTCCACTGTGACATTAAACATTATTTTGGTTTCCATTTGATATGTCATCAAAGGATTGAGTTATTGGCCTTATACTTTGCAGATGCATTGACCTTGAACAGTAGATAATCCCTATTAAAATTAAGTTCAATGATCAAAGTCACTGTGACATTGAATTAGAAAATCCTGTGTCAAGTTCCTGTTTTAGGGGGCATCTGTCACGACCCCAGAGCTCTCGTTGCATTAAGGTTCATAGGCCTATCTGGCTCTCAATGATCAAGGAATAATACAAGCCTATGCATGTTTGTAAAGTGTCGTCCCAGAAAAGCCTATTATTTCTGTTCTATTTTGTAGTTGAAAAGAAGTCTCTTTGTTGTGAAAATCCAGTTAATGCGAAAAGTGTTGTCCCTGATTAGCCTGTGAGGACTGCACAGGCTTATTTGGGACAACACTTTATGCACATTCATAAAGCCCTGTTTTTTCAGAGGGCGTCTAAAATTTAATAAAAATCTGCCAAAGTTATTTAGGTTCCAGAACTGTTACATGTATTCCTAAGTGTACTAATTCATTCACAATTGTTATTATCTTAATCAATATTGTTAGACTATTTGGTGAGGTTTTAAGAGAATTTACAGTATGTCACTAAAGTAACTAATAATTGCTAATTTACCTTTTGTCCCCGTATTAAGCAAATAAATTGATAAGTGCTTGATACATAACTATTTATGACACGTATTAAATAGCGTTAACACATGCACCTTCTGGAAATGATATTTTAAATTAACAAAAGTGATTCAATCATGGATTGTATATAGCTAATTGAAATATTTATATTGCAAGGTTGTTAGCATTTTGTTTTTTCTACCCTTTGCAAAAAGGTTTGTATTTCAACATGTACATATATGATAAAAGGATTTTTTGAGGTATTGTTGTTGCTTTTATGCAAATATTCAGTGTTTTAATATGTATTAAGATTTTCTGCTCGGATAACTGCATCAAATAACATACCATTTGACTTTTTTATATACGTTTTATTGGCTATGCAATGTGTAAAGTTCATGTCATAGATACATATAAAAGCAAGGAATATTTTCACCCATTTATTTTCTTTTTAGAATGATATATTTATTTAATTCTTAAGGAAAATATATACAAGCCCAAGAATTGTATCAATAAAAGCCTAGTAATAATCATTAAATATGTCTCTGGGTGGGACTTGGGTTTTCATTGATTTTTTAGCCCCATATTAAGCTGGCGGCATAAAGCATTTGCACTGTACATGTACAGTGTCTGGATGTCAGTGCAAAAGATACTATGTCAGTTATAACTTTACCATATAAATATATTAATTTTCAAGTAATTTGGCACAAATGTAAACCATCATGAGACGTAATGTCACATGTAAAACCGGTCTCCCTCCCTCAGAGGTCAGTCACACTTTGATGTCAAAGGTCAGCTAGTGCGGACTGAAAGTTTGTTATTTATCATGCAATTTCACAAAAAACTCACAAAAATCACCATGCTCAGAACATTGTGAGATGCATGTATCACCGTCTCCCTACCTCAAAGGTCAGGGTCATGCTTCTAGATAAAAAGTCAAATATGGCCATGAAATAGCTTCTCTTGTTTTGTTTGTTTTGAGACAATTAATCTGGAATATGGGGGCATCTTTTCCTGATAGACACATGTCTTGGTCCCTATTTATTTATCAACTCTTTGATAATTGAAACATTTTATTTATGAAAAATTATTTGACCTTGTGTTGTTGCTTATGGTGAAAAACACTCATGGTTGCTGAGACATGTTATATAGCTTACATGTAATATTTTTTTGTATCACCCGATAATATAGAAAACTTATATCCTTTATGACATCTGTTTAGATTCTAACAACCGTGAAGTGCTACAGCTGTATTGCCACTGCGTGTGGATATGGGGCATCTATGAGCTAGCCAGCAATAGGTGCCTGAGGGCCCGAGACTTGTGGAGCAGTCTGGCACAGAATCTTTTGGCTGTTGGTGACCTGTCCACTCACCCTAAACAGGTATGGCAATAGGATATGTATCCCATCATGATACACATATTAATGAGATGACATTCACTTAAATTTTAATTAGGCGGTCCTCTGCAAAAAATATTGAAAACACTAAAAATTGAGTTGTTGGCCAATCTTCTTGAATATGGATAAGTTCATGGCTAATCATCTTGAAAATGCACACAGATGTTCCTTGAGGTGTCCTCTACCATGCATTTGCACATGGAACCACTTCCCTTCACAAGATGGCTGCCATAGTTCTAAACATAAATACGTCTTTAAGTCTTTTTTTTGTTCCCTACTGGTTTCACTGGAGGGGACTTATGGTTTGCGCTCTGTCTGTCTGTCAGTCTGTCAATCATTCACACTTTTCTGGATCCTGCGATTACTTTAAAAGTTCTTAATATTTTTTCATGAAACTTGAAACATGGATAGATGGCAATATGGACATTAAGCACATCATTTCATTTTGTTCCTACGTCAAAAATTATAGTTGCTATGGCAACAAATACACTAGAAATACTGCTGAAAATGATGGTTTTCTGGATCCTGCGATAACTTTAAAAGTTCTTCATATTTTTTCATGAAACTTGAAACATGGATCGATGGCAATATGGACATTATGCACGTCATTTTATTTTGTTCCTACCTCAAAAGTTCTGTTTGCTATGGCAACAAATAAAATTAAAAAATCTGACAATTGTGGAATTTTGACAATGGTGGAGCCGGTAGGGGACATATATTGCTTGGAATATATAGTCTTGTTAAATCATGTTCCATGATTTCGGAATTTGTCTCTTACTGTGTGCTAGTTTTGCATTTTACAAATTTTACAGGACAAACATAAAATGAATCAATGAATAAGAAATCAAAGAATAATGTAACATTACGATTTCTTGCAGTGCATATGCAGTTGTTTTATTATAAATTGTTTAAATACCATTTACTCTTGAAGTTTAAACATTTTTTTCTTGTTTTTTTATGACGTGTTCTCTTTCAGCCTATATGTAAGCCCGCACTGTGCCTGCCACTGTTTTTAGACCATCGGCAAGTGGATACCTCTCCTGACCAGGTTCTCCAGATAACAGGCTTCCTGGAGGGCATTGCAGCGTCCCGCTTGCATCAATATGATCGTGTCCTTTCACTGCTGGAAATGGTTACCCAGGAGAACATGGCTCTCTTTGCAAAATTTGTTACTGGTAGGTATATTGTCTGCAAGTATTAGCTCTCTTTGTACTTTCCAGAAGTTTATAGGAAACTGTATGAATGGTTGTAGGTTAATAAGTTGTTCCAGGGGTAAAATATGCTTGTTGATATGAAGTTATATTTTATGTCACATATTTATTGTTTTAATACATTCTTGATTTCATTTTCTTTTTAAAAAATTGATACTTTCATAAATGTTCATCTCCTGCCAACTGTCACGTTTATCTCCCTTTGGGTCATTATTCATCCTGTTGCATTGTGCAGCTGTAGAGGGAAAAAGTATTCTCTCAAAAAATTATCTGAATGTTGTTTTTTCTGCAAGTTTTCTGTCTATGCCTTCCTTTTTGCAATTTGAATGATGTAGTTTGTTTCCAACTCCTAAATTTGAAAAGAAACATTATTAGGAAAATTCTACATTTGAGCCTCGCTGTGAAAAAAACAGGGTTTAGCACATGTGCTTTAATTGTTTTCCCAGATTAGCCTGTGTGATCCGCACAGGCTAACCAGGGATTACACTTTCCACCTAGATTTGATTTTCATTCAGAATAGATAGCTTTAACAAAAAAAATCCATGAGATTGCACAGGTTTATCTGGGACAACACTTAACGCACATGCATTAAGACCTATTTTCGCAGACCGCGGTTCATTTTATCCCAGGCTATGCCCTATGGAGGCAGGCGAGGTTCTCAGAGAGTATCTCAGTACTGATGGAGGTGGTGCGCTCTCGAGACCTACTGACACCCAGGATGGAGGCCCGGGTACACTGCCTCATAGGCTGCTGCTTCTCCAAGATGGTGAGTGTGCTAGGCTTTGTACTTCCATGTTGAAAATTGTTGAGTTTAGCTGCAAGGTTTATAAATATAGGTTAAAGCCGAAGCTATCATTATATTTTTTGACAATGAGGACTAGTCTCTTGCCTACAAATTATCCAGTATCTCGTAGTATGCCTCCAAAAAGCAACCACAAAGACCAATTACTCTTAGATCAGGTACACGAGGAGCTCTTATATCAGGTAAAGAGGGTTAGCTCCCTGTATACACCAAGTTTTCCCTGTCTGAGAATTAGTTTTAACTTATTTATTTTAGCTTGATAGCATAGAAAGCCTAGGGCTTATTTGAAATGCTCTCGGGTCCGTTTTCTGGGACTAGAACCAGTACTAGGTGTTTTGGGCGGAAATCTAAAGGACGCTTCCACAGTGGGGATCGAACCCATGACCTCCCTATCTCCAGTCAGAAACCATATCCACAACATCACTGCGACCTGTCTGAGAATTACCTTAAATAGCATCTGTGTCTGTTTTGAGTATTGAATTTTAGCTCGGCTGTTTTCTGAGAAAACCCGAGGTATTGTCATAGCCAGCTCGCCATCCGGCGTCTGCCGTCCGCCGTGCTAAAACCTTAACATTGGCTCTAAAATCAAAGTGCTTCCACCTACAACTTTGAAACTTCATATGTAGATGCACCTTAATGAGTTCTACACGCCACACCCATTTTTGGGTCACTAGGTCAAAGGTCAAGGTCACTTTGACCTCTAAAAAAATAATCTAACAAGCTTTCATTTAGTCAAAACTGCGCCCGCAGCCTAGCGTTTGCACCCGTTATGCGGTGCTCTTGTTAAATCTGATGCTAGCAGAGGCTAATTGCATTATAATAGTGTCCAGTACACTGATATAAGCGTTGCAATAACAAGGAAGAGGATTTGTAAATTAAGGCAAATCAGGTGTGTGTTTTCCCTATTGTTTGTTGATAAGAACAGTGGCAGAGCTGTATAAAAGGGAATTAGGGCTCATCTCAATAAGGATCAGGAGTTGCACTCTGCTTTTGCTAAAGCACTGGTAATGCATCTTATTTTTACCATAGAAATACAGCATTCAAATGTCAGTTGTGAAAAAAGGAATGTTTGATGCAAAAAGAGCATAATTGAAACCCCCGAGACACCTCTGAAAACAGACACCTTTTTTTACTATCCAAAATCCTGTAATTAAATTAAGGCAAGTAACTAATTGCCTATGCCAAGCCTTTTCCTCAGATGGTAATAGAAGGTTAGGAAATTATGGACATGATTAATGTTTCAGGACAAGGTTCAGCTGAGTATAGCAACATACAAGGAAGCCCTTTGTTGTGACTTCAGCTACCTGCGTCCCCTGTATCTCACGGCGGGGCAGTACCGATTGCTGGAACAGCATGATTTGGAACTGGAATGCCTCAACCTGCTTGTCACTGTAAGTAATCATGTGCCAATGGTTGATTGTGAATTTTCAGGATTGAGGTTGAAACAGAGGTATCTACTTATAGTGTCTTTAGAGGATACAGTAGTTTAACACTTCACCCTTCAACTGCTTCTATCTTACGGCCATGGCGTACCAGCTGCTTGAACAGAAAAATATGGACTTGGAGTGAGATCACCTTTACCCAAGCAGTCCCTTGAAAAAAACATGTGTATTCTATGTAACTTAAGACTAGGTGCATGTAAAAGGGAATTTTATTTTAAACTAGTGGTGGAATAATTAAAAAATACCCCAAAAAGTTAGATTTTCGTGAAAAGTGGCATTAATGTTTTGTGAAGCAAAGCTCATTTATGTGGAAAAAATGGCCCAGCTTGTTGGGACTGCATCATACACATGTTCTCAATTGGAAGACAATGGTTCAACATCTGTCTCCCTACTTCAAAGGTCCAGGTCACAGGAAGAGTTAAATTTCAAAGTCAGCCCTAAAGCAGCTGGTCTGGACATTAACTTTAATGATATAATCATATGTAATAATTAATCAAAAGCATAAAGGCGGCGCCAAGGTCACACTTTCAGTTGTCTGAACAGTAACATCTCATTCATTTTGCAATTTTAAAATTATTTCCCACAAATGTTTATTTGAAGACATCATGCCACATGTAAAATTGTCTTCTGGCCTTCAACTTTGATGGTCAAGGTTGCAATAAGAATTCAGATATAAGGTCAAAACTTTATCACTTGTTGCGAAATTATAAATAACTCAACAAACATCCTCATGTTCAGACATAGTGTCTGTGTAAGACCCATGTCCTTAACCTTAATGTCTATGTCACACTGAGAGGCTAAAGGTCAAAGAAGAGCATTATTTAGCTTGACCAGACTGCAAATTTAACATTCATTATGCAGTTTTTAAGTAATTGTGTGCTGCCTGTTTGACCTGTCTCTTAGCTCCTAGGTCAAATTCAGACCTAAAGGTAAAATGGCCAATTTTGCCATAATACAGTTTATCTAGAATGTAACTTAATTGTTCATCAACAAGTCCTGTGCCGCTTTAGGAGGATGTGCATGATACAGCCTGTTAAATATTTACAAGAATTATTGATAATTGACTCAGCATGTTTCTGACAGGCATCCAGCTATTTTATTTTTATGCATAATACGTTTCTTATGTAAAAACTTTTATGCCTTATTCCAAGAAGGTGGCATTTAGCATTTGCTCTGTCTGTCTGTAGGTCTGTACAAAGCTTCCACTATCACAAGATTATGTGTCACTTGTAACAGTTGTCTCCATTCCTCAAAGGTTAAGAACACACAGCATTAAGATCCCTGTGTCAGCAATAACTTTGTCATATAATGACTGATTTTGCAATAAATAACAATAAATGACCACCATCTCAAGACGTGTTGCATGTAACTCTGGTCTCTGTGCCATATAGGTCAAGGTCACATAGATTCAAATGTTTAATTTGGTCGTAAAAAAACTAAAAAATTCCTTTAAAAAAGTGTTTGCACAGAAGCAACCCATTATAAGACAACACCTTTCTCTCTGCCTCAAATGTCAAGTTGACACTTTTCGATCTAATGTCCAATTTGGTCATATAACATCTTGAAAACTCCTGTCACTGCCATAACTTTGACATACAGTGACAGATTTTGATGTAACTTACCTAAAATGACCGCCATCACAGGATGACGTTTAGCATGTAGCAATTTTAAACTAAGAGGACAAGTTTTATGAAAAGTTTAAGAGATCATACATTCTCTAAATGAAAACATTTAAATTCCCTCATTTCTTAATATGAATAGTTTTATATGTCATACATTCTGTGAATAAAAACATCCCTTTTACAGACCCAATTGTATTCATTCTTGTACTTGTGAATGCAGGCTCTTGAGATGCGAGAGGAGACAGTCAGTGGTTCCCTGGATAGACTGGATGTGATGTCACTGGTGGAGATGGGGGACTCTGATATACAGTACAGTCAGGCCTTGTACAGCATGGCCAGTAGAGCTGCACAGCTTAACAGGTATGTGGTACGATCTGTTATGTGGACTTTATTTAGCTTCCTATAGCAGACGTTGCGATTAATGGATTTGCTATTGTCAGTCTCAGTCTAAACCTATCTTTTATAGCTCAGTTGAACACAATTACTTATAGAGACAATATTTAGTCTGATTTCTGGGAAGAACTAGTACTAAGTGTGTTTGAAAAGATGAAGAGATAGCTTCCTAAATGAGGGTTGAACACATGACCTCACAGTCGCAAGGAGGACACCATATCGATTATGCCACCATCAATGTTGGTTTGTTGTTAAGGGGATTACATTGGTTTCCCTTTTCCCATAGTATCACAGTTGTCATTAACGACCCTTTAAATTAATATCGAAGTATTAAAACTGGAAGTAAGTTTTAACCCAATCTTCACCATGTTCATAACAATTTTGGTACCATTTATATCTCCATTAAGCTGAAATACCATCTATAGGTATTGTATGGTTTGAGTTATTGAACTTGCGTTAATTGGCACAAAAATGGAAATAAGGCTGGTTAAAACTTTCCATATAATTATTCTCTAATCTATACATGTATATTGTTACATCTCTTGCCTTTGTTCCAGACATGATGTGAGTGCGGAAAAGTACACCGAACTGCTGAAGTACCTGACATCTTACAAAGCAACTGCTGTAAAGGTGACCGTCTTAAAATATTTGCAAGATCCTTAATTAATTTCTTAAGTAGGTTAGAATGGTGCTATTATGATTATTTCCGCTAAAATTGTGTGTTTTTTACAATGAATATCTTGTGTTTAAAAGAAATTACAATTTTGTATATTAATTTATTTTTAGAAATAAAATTGATAGAAATAAACAGTAGTTAATTGGAGTCAAATTACTTATAAATATAGAGTCATTCAAACAGTTACGGTTTTCTACCAGTTTCTAAGCACTTTCATGAACTTAAGTAAATATATGGAAAGTGTTCATATTTGCATACTTTTGCAATTAGATCTTGAAAATTAATCACTCTAGAGGCCACATTTATGACTCAATAATGATAAAACTTGGTCCGAATGTTTACTTAGACAATAGTTCAAATCAGGGTCAAGTGTGTCCAAAAATAAGGTCACCAGGTCATATCTTAGACAAACCTTGTAACCTATCTAGAGTCAATATTTATGTCTCAATTTTTATGAAACTTGGTCATAATATTTATTCTGGCAATATCTAGGCTGTATCTGAATGTGGGTCATTTGCAGAACCAAAAATAGGTTACCAGGTAAAAACCTTTTAACAGTTCTAGAGGCCACATTTATGACTCAATCATTATGGATCTTGGTTAGAATATTTGTCTTTACAATAATAAGGACAAATCTGCTTTACTGGAGTTCACAAACTAGGTAACAAGGTCAAATCTTGACAATATCTCGGCCAAGTTTTAATCAGGGTCAGATGCGTCTAAACACCAAGTCACTAGGTCAAATCTGAAAAATAAACCTGTAATCTCTCTAAGGCCACATTTATGACTCTGTCTTGAGTAAACCTGGTCAAAATGTTCATCTTGACAATATGAAGGCCATGTTTGAATATGGGTCAAGTATGGTAAAAAATTAAATCACATGGTCAAGTCTATAGCAAATGGTATCCATAAATTTAGGTGAGAACATAAGGGCCATAATGGTCCTCATTTACCTGTTGTAGGAGTGTGAAAGTCTGCCTCCGCTGAGGTTGCTACACCACGAGGCTACAGAATCCCTTCTAAACAGCCACAGGTACACAGAATGTCTGGACCTCTGTGATCACATGTTGGCATGTTGCCATGGAGACACAGGTATTCTTCAATGCTCAAAGGAGAGGGCTTATTCAGCCCTGAATAAAAACCATGATGGTTGGAAACATTGTGAATTTATGTCACATGAAAGCAGTGGTTTTGAAATGCTTACTGAAGATTTAGAAAAAGAATTGGGGGAAAGAAGTCAAGGCTGTAGTAAAATAAGTGACTCTTGGAAAGGTTTTGAGAGGCCCCATGTGTATAAGAAGAAAAAGATGCGTGATACAGATGGGAATATTTCAGATGAAAATCACTGTAAAACTGATCCTGTTGCGTTGAAACTGAAGGGACTTTGTTTATTGAAGCTAGGGAAGCCAGAAGCTGCATTTGCATGTGTTCAAAGGTGAGGGTTTTCAAGCCTCTTATGTAATAATTGCAGAAAAATATTTCATCTGTGTTTGTACATTATGTTAACAATTAGATACACATCATTTAAACAAAAAGAAACACACAAACTTGAATCTGAAACCATCAAAACCATTGAAACACTTGAAAAACAATTGCATCAAAAAAACACAAGTGATACCACCGACATTGAAAATGAAATAACATTTAAAAAACAAATATTAGATGGAATCTATCATACACGTCTCAATGGAATAATACTAAGAGCGTGTGCACAGCATGTTGAACACAATGAAAAAAATACAAAATACTTCGCAAACATTGAAAAACGTAGAAGTGAACAAAAAACTATACACAAATTAGTAGTCAATGGCAAAGATATAACAAACATGACTCAAATACTAGAAGAACAACGTTTATTTTTCGAAACCCTCTATAAAAGAAAACATGTTGAAAATAACACCCTTTTTAAAAATACACATCATGCTTTAAACGAGGAGGAAAAACAACTGTGCGACGGATTGCTTAATGAATATGAATGTGGATTAGCCCTAAAAGATATGCAAAATAACAAAAGCCCAGGATCTGATGGCATCACAATCGAATTTTATAAAATATTCTGGAATGATATAAAAACACATCTAATTAATTCACTAAACTATTCATTTAACAACGAAAACTTAACTACGCTACAAAAACAAGGTATTATATCACTTATTCCAAAACCTGGAAAAAACTTAGAATCCTTATCAAACTGGCGCCCGATTAGTTTACTAAACAATGATTATAAAATTGCAACTAAAAGTATAGCAAACAGAATAAAAAAAGTATTACCAGCAAATATGAACAATCTCATTTGTTGATAAGTTATTATGAATTTTGAATCTTGTCCATTTGTATAAAATACAATTAAGATGGAGTATTATGTTTGAATACTATGCATTTGTTATTCGATGAAATATTATGTCTGAAGTCTTATATCCTAAATACATTCTAGAGGTTGTGATGTGAGACTTAAAGGGAGCAACCAATTTTGACAAGTCCATAGATGTGTTAGCTCCCTTGATTTATAATTTAAACATTTGAATAACTGTCTTTTAAATATAAACTTTATAAGGAAGTATCAGAATACATGAAAAATTATCTAAAGATCCAATAATAGAGACGCTGATTGTGTGAGATATATCTTTTAGGGATGGGAAAATATTATATTACAATGAGAAAACGTATTAAAATAATAACATTGTGATATTAGTTTCTGCCTTCTTTACTTAAATTATAATGTTCTTATGTTTAATGCATAATGTTTTCTTCTTTACTATCAGATTAAACAAACAGAGCATCTGAAGTTATAGATTGATTTATATTTTCAGCATGTATCATTTTGCAGTTTGTTACTTGTAAATCTGTCATAATTTTACACTGTTTTTATTGGAATTACACAAGACAAGATGTGTGTCAGATCTTGTCTGTTGGTTTAAAACAGGTTTTAATGTATGTCATTTTTCAGGTTCTTCACGCAAATTAGAAAATTAAGATCAAAAGGAATATGTCCAATGTTTTTCACAAATCCACAAAATTTTATGTAAAAAATTAACGAAACCACAAAATAACAAAAGCCATGTACAAACTATTATATTCTGCACACATATATACAACTTACATCAATCTGATGCCATTTCAGTGCTATTGATGCTGTGAGCTTGAGTCGTGCAATCCGGATACAAGCCGTAATCAAGGACCTACAAGAACCACCAACTAAGCAACGTCGACTTACAGCCTCTACGTCCCCAAGAACTAACAGGTTAATGGATAATGACGATTCACAGTCTGACTCTGTGGCTCTAACTGGACAGTGCATACGAGACAATAGAAAGGATGACGCTGGGTCAACACATGCAGCTGGAATAAAGCTGGAACTGGAGCTGTACCAGATAGCAGCTGATATACTCAAGTCTATTAATAAGCAAAGTGATGCTCGCCATTTTATAAGACTTAGTGCAGAGTTGAAATTAATTGAATAGTTTGCAAAGTGCTTGTTTAGTGGCCAATGTGTTGAATTTTGACTGTCGGTGTAATACAAATTTTAAGGGAAGTTTTTTAAAGAAATGAATCTAAATATATTACAAAGGAGACTTGGTTCGTAGATTAATTGATCAGTAATCAATATGTCTTTGGAATCAGTTATGTGTTTTCAATTTCTGAAACAAATGGCTTATGATTGCACAGTCATATTAAATGACTTCAAACTTAGACATACATCATTAGATACGCAGACTAAGTGGTGATGTACTGGTATATTGTATTGTTTCGTATTTGTAAAATGATGAGTGCTAGTTGCACATAATAGAAAATAATTATAACAAGGTTATAGAAAAGTTATTGTTAAACATGGTAATGTGTTGTTATTATTATTAATTCATATTTTCAAAACATGATTATCTGCCATACTAGATATTAATCTTTTTAGAAAGCCATTGTAATTTGTATTATAAACATTTTGTTTACAATATGTGTAAACACAACTGGCCAGAACAATCAGCAAACCCGAAGAAATATGGCGATGTAGTGGGTGAGGTAACACCTGATTCAACTTATGCGCGTTTATTGTAAGTAAAATGAAAGTAAAGATTGGTATAACTGATAAAAATTTGCGGGGCTGGATTTCGACTCGGAAATACTTCATTTCGTACCTCTTTCAGTTCGGTATTTGTCCGCGTGATGTATCAATTGCTAATGACTAGCTGTTGACTGAATATAACATCACTTATAGAAGTTAGAATAATGTCGGCTCGACCTCTATATGGTCCATGAGCAATGTGTCAATTTGTCGTAATAAACATGTCCAGTAGTTGATATAGGCATGTGCCACGATGGCATGCAACGAGCACAGCAAGCCAGAACCATGAACATGTCTACATATAAAACAGCGAGCTTGTAAAAATCACAAGCAATTTGTATAAATATGTCTACCATCTTTGCTGCCTGCTCACATTTTAAAATATTACTTTTTATGCAAGTATACATGTTAAACTTATTGTCGAAAAGATACGTAATATATTGTAAAACAATAATTAAACTAAAACTAGATACATGTAATGTTGATAATTATTAAAATCATTAATTTAACACCACCTCCAAAATTGGCTGTGACTTTACTTTAGTACTGATCCACGCGTTGTTCATTTATAAAGTGTACTGAAACTGAGGCCAAGCGCGAGCTCGAGGACCGGTACACGTCTGCTGGCATGATTACCGCAGGTAAACTACTACCAGCCTATCAATGATGAACACGAAATGAGGATCTGTTATAGTGCCCAGTAATCCATATAAAGTAACGAACGAGGAAGCATTTAATGCACCATTTATATAAGCATATATCTAATTCCCTTGAAGTTTTATACAAAAAGAGTTAATGAAGTTTAGAGAACATAAAGACTGTGTTTTTAAACTACATGGTTTTGTTCATACTCTTCCCTTCATAATAAATAGACACATCTAATGCTTAATTAAGCATTGACTATGATATGCATCTTATCAAGTATCTTGGCTTCACGACAGCGCGACAAGTAGTAAATGGTCCAGCGACGCGTCTGTGTGTATTTATCGATCTTTGTGCAGTTCACATACATGTATGAGTGTCAATTAAGATAAAACGACATATCTAACGTATGCACAGTGATAACGATTACATTTTTTGTTAAATTCATATACATTAGGACTTAACAATTAATTGAAAACACACACACAGTCTATAAACTGAAGAGCGTGAATTATCTACCTGTGTTTACATTGAGCAGTAGTCCACCCAATTAACTTGTGTGCTCAAAAGCGTGTCGATCTATTTGCTTTGACCAGGAAGCGTTCAGCAAAAGTTTGCAAAAGAATAGTCGTATCATTTACCTGGGTTCACAACTTCCTTCTTCGGCGTCCATATTTGTTGACAGCTCGTTTCCTTGTGTCTCCGGAGTTAAATTTCATCAGTTAACTTGAAGTGGAGGTTATCGCGTAACTTGAATTTTAAAGTTGGACTTCTTCTAAGTACTGAAGGTGTAGTGTTGACAAGTTTAAATGTGACAATGCCCGTTTCTATTTTTAAATGATCGATAACGAAAAAGTCATCGTTTTGGCAATAGTAAGTGTATTTTAGTTTACTTGACTCTCAAGGTCAAATTATTAAATTTTGCTAAAATTGCCATAACTTCTTTATTTATGATTAGATTTGAATGATACTTTGACAAAACAACTCTTACCTGACATACCACAATAGACTCCACCCAAACCATCCGCCACGCCCCCCCCCGAATCCTCCCCCCCCCCCCCGAATCCCCCCTCAACCCTCCCCCCTATTATTATTTTTTTTAATTAAAGATCATCTAATAAATGGCCACCACACCCTCACACTATACCCCCCCCCTCACCCCAAAAACATAATTTGTATGCACCTGGTAGGGTGGCATATAGCAGTTGAACTGTCCGTCAGTATGTCAGTCAGACTGTCCATCCGTCCAAAAAAACTTTTAACATTGGCCATAACTTTTTCACTTTTGAAGATAGCAACTTGATATTTGGCATGCATGTGTATCTCATGGAGCTGAACATTTTGAGTGTTAAATGGTGAAGGTCAAGGTCATCCTTCAGGGTCAAATGTCAAATATATGGTGTCTGTCTGTCCGTAAACTTTAACATTGGCCATAACTTTTTTAATATTGATGATAGCAACTTGATATTTGGCATGCATGTGTATCTCATGAAGCTGCACATTTTGAGTGGTGGAAGTTCAAGGTCAAGGTCATCCTTCAAGGTCAAATTTTTTTTTTAAATCAAAGCGGCGTTCTTATGAAGCTGCACATTTTGAGTGGTGGGAGTTCAAGGTCATGGGCATCCTTCAAGGTCAAGGTCATCCTTTAAGGTCAAAGGTAAAAATAATAATAAAAATTTCAAAGCGGTGTTCTCATGAAGCTGCACATTGTGAGTTTTGGAAGTTCAAAATCAAGGTCATTTTTAAAGGTCAAGGTCATCCTTCAAGGTCAAAGGTAAAAAAAAAATCAAAGCGGCGTTATCATGAAGCTGCACATTTTTGGTGGTGGAAGTTCAAGGTCAAGGTCATCCTTCAAGGTCAAGGTAATCCTTCAAGGTAAAAAAAAATCAAAGCGGCGTTCTCATGAAGCTGCACATTTTGAGTGGTGTAAGTTCAAGGTCAAGGTCATCCTTCAAGGTCAAAAACAAAAAAACAAAAAAACAAATCAAAGCGCTGTTTTCATGAAGCTGCACATTTTGAGTGGTGGACGTTCAAGGTCAAGGTCATCCTTCAAGGTCAAGGTCATCCTTCAAGGTCAAAGGTAAAAAATATAATTCAAAGCGGCGTTCTCATGAAGCTGCAAATTTTGAGTGGTGGAAGTTCAAGGTCAATGTCATTCTTCAAGGTCAAGGTCATCCTTCAAGGTCAAAGGTAAAAATTTTTTTTCAAAGCGGCGTTATCATGAAGCTGCACATTTTGAGCGGAATAAGTTCAAGGTCAAGGTCATCCTTCAAGGTCAAGGGCAAAGGTCAAAAAAATAATTTATCAAATCGGTGTTCTCACGAAGCTGCACATTTTGAGTGGTGGAAGTTAAAGGTCAAGGTCATCCTTCAAGGTCAAAGGTAAAAAAAAAATCAAAGCGACGCAATAGAGGGCATTGTGTTTCTGACAAACACATCTCTTGTTTTTTTCAAACATGGTTGAAAACACAAATATTTATTTATATTATTAAATTTTGAAATACCGTCCAACCATCCTACCCAAGAATCCCCCCCCAACAGAAACAAATAATTTTTTGGCATTTTTTGAAGATAATGTAATAAATGTCCACACCCCCACACTATACACCCCTCTCCACTCCACCCCTCCCTCCTTTATGATTGAAATTGAGATAGGTTCCTACACCTTTAAAAAGAAAAATAGATGAGCGGTCTGCACCCGCAAGGCGGTGCTCTTGTTTGAAATTATTTTGTCAGCCTGGCAAAGATTCATTACCCGTTGCAGAAAATTACTCAAATTTAGTGATTTACCATTATTTTAAAAACAGTCATGTGTACTTACCCATGTATAATATAGACTTGTTAATGCGTGAAGAAGCACTATTATTTCTAATCTATCGGCATTGATTGTCAATTTCCAATCAACATGAGTCTAACTTTCGGATTAGAAGGACATTTAATTTGTTTGTTTAGAACAACAGTTACTGTTTTAGATACTAAATTTGCATAAACATGTGACCTACATGATTGCTGCATGCTTATCACTGATAAATGCTGACTATATTCATAAAATAAGACCCATTCAGTAATGCTTTTAATCTAATACTAACTATTGTAAAACTGTTGAACAGTCAAATAACTAATACCTTTTTAATTTAAAGGGCTGAATCTACAAAGAGAATGTGTACATCGTTTATATGATGATGGGAAGTGTAGTTATAACTGGATCCAAATATTGGGACTCGAAACAAATCCAGTTGGGACATGACATTTATCTTCCCAGGGATACACTGATTATACATGTGAAAAGAATGGACTAACAAATCTTTAAATAAAAATATATATTAATTCTGTAGTATTCAGAAATTGATTGAGCGATAGGAATGACATACTTTTGGAACAAGTCTTGAAAAAATATCAATTTGAATCGACCTAAATTTTCTTTTAGGTGTCCAGAGATCTTCAGTCAGTAGAAAAATAGTATTGTGCTAAAATAGGCCATACTTGAGATAAAAGGGCCATATTCAAACTCTGAAGAGTTGTTTGGTGTCATATGTTAGTTTTTATAGTTTGACTTTCATAGTGAATTAATCTTTGTATTAACCAGCGTATTGATCATCACACTTCTCAACTTTCACTTAAATCAGTTGGTAGATAGCATGTCTATGGGAATTCCCATGTAAGTGCACATTCAGCTGTGCATTACAAGTTTGTATTATATCTCTCTTCTTACAATTAAAACTTATGGTTGGTTTAGGATTTTCAGGAATTGGTTATAATGGGTTATCAGAGATTTCAATGTAAAATTTTGAAACATGTGGTTTGTCCCTTAGACATTACAAAACTATTTTTGGAGAAATTATTCTGCAATTATAATATTTGTTATGTACGTACACCTGAAAACAGACACCAGTAGTTGGACAGGTAATTAAGGAAAATTTTATATTGGTAATGGGGGCTATATAGGAGTCACTTTGTCGGTCTGTCTGTCTGTCGGTCGGTCTGTCCCAAAATTTCATCCGATCTTCACCAAACTTGGTCACAAGTTGTATCTAGATGATGTCTAGGTCAAGTTTGAATATGGGTCATGCCGGGTCAAAAACTAGGTCACGAGGTCACTTAGTGCGTTTTAAACCGAAATTTTGTCCTGACCATAACTATGTCATTTATCGATAGATTTTAAAATGACTTGGTACATTTGTTCACCATCATGGGAGGGTGTGTCATGCGAAAGAAGTACGTCGATATCTCCAAGGTCAAGGTCACACTTTGAGTTCAAAGGTCAAATGCTTGTCCGGGCCATAACTTTGTTATTTATTGTGAGACTTTAAAATCAGTTGGCACATGTGTTCACCATCATTTGACGGTGTGTTATGTGAAAGAAATACGTCGATATCTCTAAGGTCAAGGTCTTACTTTGAGTTCAATTGTAAAAAATGGTGATAAATGAGCTTGTCCGGGCAATAACTATGTCGTTTATTGTGAGATTTCAAAATCATTTGGAACATTTGTTCACCATCATTGGACGGTGTGTCATGCGAAAGAATTACGTAGATATCTGCAACGTCAATGTCAAGCTTTGAGTTCAAAGGTCAAAATTGGCCATAAATGATCTTGTCCGGGCCATAACTATTTCATTCATTGTGAGATTTTAAAATAACTCGGTACATTTGTTCACAATCATTGGACGGTGCGTCATGCGAAAAAAATACGTCGATATCTCCAAGGTCAAGGTCACACTTTCAGTTAAAAGGTCAAAAATGGCCATAAATGATCTTGTAATTCATTGTGAGATTTTAAAATCACTCGGAACATTTGTTCGCAATTATTGGACGGTGTGTCATGCGAAAGAATTACGTCGATATCTTCAAGGTCAAGGTCACACTTGGAGTTCAAAAGTAAAAAATGGCCATAAATGAGCTTGCCCGGGCCATAACTATGTCTTTCATTGTGAGATTTTAAAATGACTCTGTACATTAATTTTGTTCACAGTCATTAGACGGCGTGTCGTGCGAAAGAATTCACGAGTTTAAAGGTCAAACTGGCCATAAATGATAATGGCATACTAATTCTTAAAAAATCGCCATAAATTAGCTTCTCTTGTTTTGTGACGACAACATGCAAAATATTTTGTATCAATGCAGCATGTGGGGGTATACGTCACGTCTGGGACAAAGCTCTTGTATTGTTTAAGGTGTAGTTTGTATCTTAGCTTTTTTCATGACATTTTCTAATGTTCATGGAATTTCATCAAAATTGCCAAGAACGCTTGTTTCGATGTAGGATGGCTTGGAAGAATTTGAAACTGGTCCATGTAAGATTGGTTGAAAGCAAGGTATCTGGTTTTAATGTAAGAATAATTAAGATACAAATGTCATTTTTTGCCCAAACAATATTAAACATATATTTTGTCCACAGGTTAATGACCTCAATGCGTTTTCATCATTTTTATTGTTCAATGTAATTGGTTTTCAGGTGTGCTGCCTGTGTTTGTGCCTACTAAAAAGATGTGATGCTGCAGAGTATGATGGAGAATGTAACAGCAGCGATAAGCTCTGTACAGATATGGGTACCATATGCAGTCAAACAACAACCAAATGCGTCTGCAATTCCACTGGATTCTATTACACTGGAAATTCTTGTTCTGCAAGTAAGTGTATTTCGGATTGTTTCATTTAAATTAATTTTAATCTCGCATAAATCAGATGTGTGTGTGTTAGACAGTGTTGTTGTTATTAGTAGATTACATTTCAAATTAAACAAGTGGAAATTTCATAACTTATGCTTGAGAAAACCTCATAAATTGTACTTACCAATACATGTTTATACAAACACCAAATGCTTATATACTTATTATTAAGGTAGCGCACCCGTCATGGGCACCTTTCCAAATATAACCCATTGTATTATTTTCTTAATCAACATCATTTCACTGAACTACATGCAAATATTTAGGTACGCTTTCCATGCTTTAGAACAAAAATATATACTGAATTTTTCATAACCACCCCACGCTCGGCTTTTGTCCAGTTAATTTGCTCCTCTGGGGTATAGCAATGTTCCATAATTCATCCAGATTTCCAAATATGGGCATGCAATTGGTGTGTACAGATGCAGTAAAGGTGTTGAAAGTTTAAACAAGATGAAATATGTATTCCTTTACAGACATTTATTTTTTATAACTTGTTATCTATGGAAGAGCACCATGAAATGTAAATGGTTTCAGCCAAGTAGAAATTGGGTTGGTTAAAAACAAAGTGTCATAACATTCAAAATAGTATCATTTAAGTAATATTTTGAACTTAGTTTTTATAGGTACACTATATACAGCAAAAATACCAAGAAATAGATAGATTTACCGTTAACGTTTTGAGATAAAAATAAAAGTGCAACATGCGTGATTCGTATTTTCAGCAGTAAATCACCCAATTAAGCCATCACGCTGTTTTGATGTTAAAATTGAAGAATGTGCATAAAAATTGCAACATATTTAACAATAAACATAGCTTATATGCTATATTAAATCAAATTACGTTTGAAAAGAAACAAAACGCGTCGCTTAAAGTATGCGTTGTCGGCAGGATTCGAACCTGCGCGGGAAGATCCCAAAAGATTTCTAGTCTATCGTCTTACCCATTCGGCCACGGCAACTTCACATTAGTATCTGCTTAAATTAGAAATCCATAAGTAAACAGGTAAAAATGCTCTTCAATCTTCGAAGAAATCGCGGGAAATCATTACGGGTGCGCTACCTTAAACGAATGTCAATCAAGTCATTTAAAGCTGAATCTGCAACATACTAAAGGCATGCTTTTTAAAAGAGATGCATTCAAAAGATTTGAAGTCTTCTTAAAAAATTGGATTTCTTTTGTACACACCAGGCCTTTTCCTGGCGTATCTATCTGTTAAACTGACCCATTTCAAAGCAAAATGTTAAACAAAAGAAAGATTTTTTTCCAAATTTTTAACACAAAATGTTTATTTTTTAGAAATAAGTGTGTTATGATTAGTATATCTCGATTTAATTTCAATTACATCTAACAAAGTATAAAACTATAATTTATTTGATTGTGTTCATCTACTTTGAATTATTATGAAAAGATATATTATGTTACTTTTTTCCAAAATTAGTGGACTTTTTGTGCGACAAATTCCCAATCTGGAAATTGCAGGTTTTTTTCCAAAATTGCAAGGAAAAAGCCTGCAAATATGGCGTGTGAAAGTTTCTTTTAGTTTAAAAATGCAAATAAAGAAAGCCAGAACATACAGGTAGCTTTTTTCCTCCAAAGATGTGATAATTTGCAAATTTGCGGCCACATTAAAAATAGTCCAAAGAGGCGACCATTAAAAGCATTTGCGGATTTAAGCAATAAATCGTCTGCCGATCCAGAGTGTTAAAACTGCGTGTTGGATCAAGTATGCCATTTTGGTTTTAATTTTCTATCGATTTCGCTGGCAAAATTATTATATCTTGAAACATAAAAGTAAAGGGTTTTTTGTACATAAAATGAATAACAATAATAAGACCAAAGATTGAGGACATCAACAATATTTATGTCTGCGATTGTCAAAGTATGGTTTTAAAAGAAAGTATAAACTGTTGATGATGGCCAACCTGAATCGGTGTCAGTAAGGTTCTTAGTTTATTTAACAACAACAAAATATATCCTTTGTAGATTCCTATTTCCAAAATGAACATTTTGGCAAAAATATTCATTTGAAAGCCTATTAACATTGGTTTATGCAACTTAAATCTAAGCAATTAAAAAAGGCCCAATTTGAAGAGTTCACGATTTTAAGAATTTTCAGGCTTATTGTTCCCAAAACGGCCTGCAACGGTGTTATTCCCAATAGGAAAAAAGCTGTAACTTACAACTTACCATGTCTGTAAGTTTGTCTTGACTACATGGTAGTGAATTTTATTGTGACAAACATTTGTGACTGACTGGATGCCATCATTATAAGCCCTAGCCCTCTTGTTGTATGAACTGCATTCATGATTTCTATTTATCCCTTTTTTATTTCTTTACTATTTTCAGAATTAGCACTAAATCAAAGACCCTGTATTGTTTATCAGAGTGACACAACTTCTGCCTGTTTGACTGCCAATGCTTTTTGTCCTGGTAACAATGGTCAATGCACTTGCAAGCCAGACTACTATGAAGTAAACACAACGTGCAATCCAAGTAAGATCATTAACCCCAATAATAACTTTTATGTAAATTATGTCTTTAATGATAATTAGTTAGTAAAATGTCCAGATAAGGTTTTCACCTAATAGGTATTTTACCCTTTTTATGCCCCCTTTCGAAGAAAAGGGGGCATATGGTGATCGGACTGTCCGTCTTTTCGTCTATCTGTCCGTCCGTCTGTCCGTCTGTCCGTCTGTCCGTCTTTCCATCACACTTTGCGTTTAGGTTTCGATAAATGCTCATAACTTCTATGTCCCTTGAGATATAACCTTCATGTTTGGTATGCCTGTGTATATGTACAAGGCCTTTCCATACGCACAAAATGTTTTACACTGTGACCTTGACCTTGAACTAAGGGTCCGCGTTTAGGTTTCGAAATGTGCGTTTAGGTTTCGAAAAATGCTCATAACTTCTATGTCCCTTGAGTTATAACCTTTATATTTGGTATGCATGTGTATATAGACAAGGCCTTGTCATACGCACACAATTTTTTACCTCTGTGACCTTGACCTTGAACTTAGGGTCCGCGTTAAGGTTTCGAAATCTGCGTTTAGGTTTCGAAAAATGCTCATAACTTCTATGTCCCTTGAGATATAACCTTCATATTTGGTATGCATGTGTATATGGACAAGGCCTTTCCATAAGTACACAATGTTTTACCCCTGTGACCTTGACCTTGAACTTAGGGTCCGCTTTTAGGTTTCGAAATCTGTGTTTAGGTTTCGAAAAATGCTCATAACTTCTATGTCCCTTGAGATATAACCTTCATATTTGGTATGCATGTGTATATTGACAAGGCCTTTCCATACGCAAAAACTGTTTTACCACTGTGACCTTGACCTTAAACTTAGGGTCCGCGTTTAGGTTTCGAAATGTGCGTTTAGGTTTCGAAAAATGCTCATAACTTCTATGTCCCTTGAGATATAACCTTCATATTTGGTATGCATGTGTATATGGACAAGGCCTTTTTTTACCCCTGTGACCTTGACCTTGAACTTAGAGTCCGCGTTTAGGTTTCGAAATCTGCGTTTAGGTTTCAAAAAATGCTCATAACTTCTTTGTCCCTTGAGATAAAGCTTTCATATTTGGTATGCATGTGTATATAGACAAGGTCATTCCATACGCAAAAACTTTTTTACCCCTGTGACCTTTACCTTGAAGTTAGGGTCCGCGTTTAGGTTTCGAAATCTGCGTTTAGGTTTGGAAAAATGCTCATAATTTCTATAGCCCTTGAGATAAAGCCTTCATATTTGGTATGCATGTGTATATGGACAAGGCCTTTCCATACGCACAAAAATTTTGACCCCTGTGACCTTGACCTTGAACTTAGGGTCTGCGTTTAAGTTTCAAAATCTGCGTTAAGGTTTCGAAAATTCTCATAACTTCAATGTCCCTTGAGATATAACCTTCATATTTGGTATGCATGTTTATATGGACAAGGCCTTTCCATACGCACAAAAATGTTGACCCCTGTGACATTAACCTTGAACATAGGGACCGCGTTTAGGTTTCAAAATCTGCGTTTAGGTTTTGAAAAATGCTATAACTTCTATCAAAGCGTTTATAGGGGGCATATGTCATCCTATGGTGACAACTCTTTTTTGTCTTTAATTTTGTGCTAACAAATACTTTAAAATGTATAATTAGGTGTTTTCAAGTTGTCAATATTATATTTTACTTAGGTTCAAGCCGTAGATCTGCATATTGAAATTAACTAAATATTGCATTGTTTTAACAAAGAAAAACAATTGACCTTCAATTGGGATTTTTTGTGACGGAAAGTGGTAAATTTTTAGTTTTTAGCTCTACTGGCCGAAGGCCTGAAGAGCTTATGTCATGGCGTGGTTTCCGTCGTCCGTCCGTCCGTGCGTGCGTGCGTGCGTGCGTTAGACTTTTTCTTGTTTACGCGATAAAGTTCACAGTTTTCATCCGATTCTTTTCATTCTTGTTCTGTGTCTTTATATTATAAGAACTCGAACCCTATTGAAAATGGGTTACATCAGAGTAAAAAGTCCAGAATTATCTCCCCTTGAATTTGACAAAATTGTGAAATAAGGCTTGTTTACGCAATAAAGTCCACAGTTTTCATCCAATCATTTCCTAACTTGCACAGTGTCTTTATCTGATTGATGAGTCAAACCCTATTGAAAATGAGCAATATCGGAGTTATAAGTCCAGAATTATCTCCCCTTGAATTTGAGAAAAAAATGAAAATTCAGTTTTTTTATGTGATAAAGTCCATAATTTTCATCCGATTCTTGGCAAACTTGCACAGTGTCTTTGTATCAATGAGGACTCAAAACCTTTTTTAAAAGAGCAATATCGAAGCAATAAGTCCAGAATGACTTCCCCTTGAATATGAGACAATTTTCAAATCCCGCTTGAAGTGTGCTGATACCAATGCAGTCTGCACTAGTGGGAAATGTGTTTGTAACACTGGATATTACGATAGTTCTGGTGACATATTTTGGGGAACCTGCGAACAAAGTAAGGGCAATGTTTTAATCCCAAATTTGAGTCTATAACTGCATGTTGTTTAAGCGAAAATTGAAGCGGTCATGTTTTGTAATTTCAGACAAAGTTCTAGGTGATACTTGTTCATCTATTATCAAGTGTGCTGATACTAATGCAGTCTGCACTACTGGAAAATGTGTTTGTAACACTGGATATTACGACAGTTCTGGTGACATATTTGGGGGAACCTGCGAACAAAGTAAGGGCAATGTGGTTTACATTCATTCTGAGTCTATAACTCTATGTTGTTTAAGAGAAAATTGAAGCTGTCTTGTTTTGTAATTTCAGACAAAATTCTAGGTGATACTTGTTCATCTATTATCAAGTGTGCTGATACTAATGCAGTCTGCACTACTGGAAAATGTGTTTGTAACACTGGATATTACGATAGTACTGGTGACACATTTGGGGGAACCTGCGAACAAAGTAAGGGCAATGTGGTTTACATTTACATGTATTTTGAGTCTATAACTGCATGTTGTGTAAGCGAAAATTGAAGCGGTCATGTTTTTTAATTTCAGGCAAAGCTCTAGGTGATGCTTGTTCATCCATTATTAAGTGTGCTGATACCAATGCAGTCTGCACTAGTGGGAAATGTTTTTGTAACACTGGATATTACGATAGTACTGGTGACACATTTGGGGGAACCTGCGAACAAAGTAAGGGCAATGTTTTAACCCTAATTTTGAGTCTATTACTGCATGATGTTTAAAAGAAAATTGAAGCTTTCATGTTTTGTAATTTCAGACAGAGTTCTAGGTGATACTTGTTCATCCGTTATCAAGTGTGCTGATACCAATGCAGTCTGCACTAGTGGGAAATGTGTTTGTAACACTAAATATTACGATAGTACTGGTGACACATTTGGGGGAACCTGCGAACAAAGTAAGGGCAATGTTTAACCCTAATTTTGAGTCTATTACTGCATGATGTTTAAAAGAAAATTGAAGCTTTCATGTTTTGTAATTTCAGACAAAGTTCTAGGTGATACTTGTTCATCAATTATCAAGTGTGCTGATACCAATGCAGTCTGCATTAGTGGGAAATGTGTTTGTAACACTGGATATTACGACAGTTCTGGTGACATATTTGGGGGAACCTGCGAACAAAGTAAGGGCAATGTGGTTTACATTCAATTTTAGTATATAACTGCATGTTGTTTAAGCGAACATTGAAGCTGTCATGTTTTGTAATTTCAGACAAAGTTCTAGGTGATGCTTGTTCATCCATTAGCAAGTGTGCTGATACTTATGCAGTCTGCACTAGTGGGAAATGTGTTTGTAACACTGGATATTACGATAGTACTGGTGACACATTTGGGGGAACCTGCGAACAAAGTAAGGGCAATGTTTTAACACTAATTTTGAGTCTATTACTGCATGATGTTTAAAAGAAAATTGAAGCTTTCATGTTTTGTAATTTCAGACAGAGTTCTAGGTGATACTTGTTCATCCGTTATCAAGTGTGCTGATACCAATGCAGTCTGCACTAGTGGGAAATGTGTTTGTAACACTAAATATTACGATAGTACTGGTGACACATTTGGGGGAACCTGCGAACAAAGTAAGGGCAATGTTTAACCCTAATTTTGAGTCTATTACTGCATGATGTTTAAAAGAAAATTGAAGCTTTCATGTTTTGTAATTTCAGACAAAGTTCTAGGTGATACTTGTTCATCAATTATCAAGTGTGCTGATACCAATGCAGTCTGCACTAGTGAGAAATGTGTTTGTAACACTGGATATTACGACAGTTCTGGTGACATATTTGGGGGAACCTGCGAACAAAGTAAGGGCAATGTGGTTTACATTCAATTTTAGTATATAACTGCATGTTGTTTAAGCGAACATTGAAGCTGTCATGTTTTGTAATTTCAGACAAAGTTCTAGGTGATGCTTGTTCATCCATTAGCAAGTGTGCTGATTCTTATGCAGTCTGCACTAGTGGGAAATGTGTTTGTAACACTGGATATTACGATAGTACTGGTGACACATTAGGGGGAACCTGCGAACAAAGTAAGGGCAATGTTTTAACACTAATTTTGAGTCTATAACTGCATGTTGTTTAAGAGAAAATTAAAGCTGTCATGTTTTGTAATTTCAGACAAAGTTCTAGGTGATACTTGTTCATCCATTATCAAGTGTGCTGATACCAATGCAGTCTGCACTAGTTGGAAATGTGTTTGTAACACTGGATATTACGACAGTTCTGGTGACATATTTGGGGGAACCTGCGAACAAAGTAAGGGCAATGTTGTTCTTATATTTATTATACCGCATTAATTAAATTTGACAGATGGTATTTTGGAGTTACAATATGGGTGTGGTAGTAATTTTGTTACTCATAAACTGTAATATGGCTTGAGGATTTTACTATTTAACTTCTTTACATTTCTCAAGCAATTGAATTGAAACTTGAAATATGTCAACAGCATGAGGTGTAAATGTTCAAACTGAGTAATGCCTAGTTAATGCCTAGTTATCCACACATTCTTGAATTACCATAGAAAACCATAACTAGTGTGCACACTATTTTTAAATGCCGAAATGGAGAAAAACATTATCAAGCCATAAAGTACCAAAATTTAAGCCCTTTTACTACTGTTTTTATGACACGGAACATGGGTTGCAGAGCGATATAATTTTTTTTTACAATTTTGTAAACGCAATTACAAAAAAACATTAATCTTTTATATTAGACTGATTGTTTGTCGTACTACATAGGCATGAATGTGATGTACATTGAAGGTGGCAAACATCTGGATCAAACTGGAAAACACAAAGAAGTGCTCATTTACACCTTCCGTTTCCCACAAAAAAAGAACTCATCCACACCTACCTTTACCAGCTATCTGTTATCTCAACAACTGCCCCAACAAAAGCTATCGATGGAGAAGAGCACAAACACAAACAAAAACAAAGACAGTTTTGCATAATTAATTTTGAAAAATTTAATTTTTGTCCATAACTGTTGCTACCCAGTTCATACCTGCCGTTACCCGCTTTTAGCTGTTCTGACAACAGTCCTTTCTGACTGTAAGATAATGGGGTGTAGTACTCTAAAAAAGGCATCTATTATGATTATTTATGTTTATGTTATGATTTTTTTTTCAAGTTAGCCTGCAGGATAGTGTTGTATCAAAGTATAGCTTGCACCAACTTTTTAAATTGTTACTTTGATGGAAAATAATTGTGCTGTACATGGTTTTCTGCAGTATTTGTCCTTGAATTTAGCCATTTTAAGCTTATGTAAGCATTAAATGCCCAAGTCAACATATTGTGATTAAATCATGTCTGGCGATGTGTGGTGTTAAGTGTGCGCCTTCAAGTTTTAGCTTATGACCACACTGTAGAGGCTACATTTTTTATCCAATCTTGATGAAACTTTGTCAGAATGTTTATCTTGACAATATCTAGGCTATTTTCAAGTCTGGGTCACAAGGGTCCTAAATTGACTCAAGATATTTTTTTTACAACATCAAGGCTGAGTTTTAATTTGGATCAGGTGCGTCCAAAGACCATGGTTGCCAGCTCAAATCTTATAATAATAGTTTGTTCATAGTTTCTGGTCCTTGATTAATCATATGTTAATAGCAAAAAACTGTATTAAGAGTTTTATGGATTTTAATGATTTTTAAGGCGTTTCAGCCCTTTTCACTGGTTTAATCAGTTGATTGAAGTAATATATACATGCGCCGCCATTCAAACAGCTGGATAACAATTTTAATATGAAGCATAGAACATATTTTGCTCACAGTTTACTAGTATGCATTGGGATTGAAATATAACGATAACCAAACACCAGTCTTAGCTCACCAGAGCATGAAGTGCTCAAGGTTAGCTTTTGTGATTACCATTTGTTCAGCGTGTGGTGTGCGTCTTCATCTATTAGCTCTTTACCTTTCTAGAGGTCACTTTTTTGGCATAGCTGTTCAATCCAGCTTTTTACCTTAGATGACCTTTACATAATGCCAGCAGACGGAGTGAATTATTTTATTCATCCCATTGCCTGATTTGAACATAATCCCCCAAGAACATTTGCGACATCACTGCGTCTATATAGTATAGGATGTAACACTGTCCTGTGCAGCGAAATGCGGACTGCTGTAGACATTTTGACCCAGCTATAATTATGCATAACCGGTAAGGTAATTCTAGACGGACTTATAGAGCATAAACAACGTTTCACTATAGCCATATAAGGAAAACTGCCCCGCCTTTTGGCAGTCATTTTTTCTACGCATAGGAATCATTTTCGAACTCAGCTGACAAATCATGATAAAAATTATAGGACCAAGTTTCAGGAACAATAAATGTGACCTCTAAGAGTGTTAACAATCTTATCTTTCATTTGACTATGTGACCTTATAGCGTGATGTTTAAGTTGTATTTGATAATTGGAAGTCAAGAGCTGTAACTTGAATCTCTCCATATTGAACTTATATACCTTCTGTCTTTGAAATATTTTAAAGTATCAAAATGATGTGCCTAGAAATTTAATATTTATCTTTTATAAAATACTTTATTCCTCTTAACTCCGCCTTGGCAAAATAGTTGAGTTCCCTTGGGTCTCAGGTGAGCACATAAGGGCCCATTTCCCTCTCTGTAATCTTTGTCTGTCCAAGTGGTTGAACTATTTATCAATTATTTTATCTCCTACATTATTATGAGTATGTTGGATTTATAAACGGTTGCATCCGAATTTACCTACTCTTTTGTTTCCCAGTAAGTAACTCTTCAATAAATAAACTATTTATTTGCTGAGTCAGCATCACTATACACGTATAGCTTACAATCCTTCATTATACTCCATGTGATCCAAAGTATCTCTTTAAATATTTCAATGCTTTTCTTGAGAATTAAATAACATAAAATAAAATATGAAAAATGTAATGCTATATTTCAACAAACATTGTGTCTGACCACTAGATTACACTTTTCTTTACAAAAATTGCGACACCTTTAGGGTTTCGCGGTATGCAAGGAGTGGGGAGAATAAATAAATTTGAAAACCGATTGCTTTCTGTGCATTTGATGATGGTTACCAAAGTTATTGCAGAAATTTAATATAAATGTCACTAATTTAATTAATGCTTTTTGCAGACGTCCGGCCCAGCTCTGCCATGTGTTATCGTTTATATCACATATAATACTATTTTGCTCCTCCACTAAACAAATATTCAACATCGGCGTTCTGTGCTTTTATTTTTCATGCATCTGATTGCGCAATTTATGACGTATGTCTAGTGACGTAATTTCTCTGATGAAACATACCAGTTTTAGTTAAATTCTCTGGATGTTAAGGACATGTGGGTCGTGGTGTTTTCAACAGTTATTTATTTATTTAAAGCATCGAACAAATGCATATATTTTGGATTGTTTGTTAATCATACATACTTGTAAACTTTGATAGGAATACAATAAAATAGTGTGATTAAAAAAAAAAGAATAGCTCTCTAATAGAAAATGGAAGTGAATATCGTTTTAACTTTATTGTTTTAAGAATTGTATTAATCTTGTCATTGAGGTAAGCATGTCTTTTATACTAAATTAAGTTTTTTTTATAATTCTTGTGAAAGCTGAAAAAGTGTCATCAACTTATTCTACAAACGGTTTCAGTTGTGATCGATATTGTTATTAACCCAATTGTGTACTACATTTACTTATAATTATTTTTCTATTATTTTGTTGATTTGTAACTCACTTTTATATTTGATGTATTGCTCACAGCAAGCCTCGCCGTATATACTTTTTTTTTTACTCGTCGGACAAATTCAAGAACACGACGACACTTTCATAGTATTTTGTCATGTCTATTTGAACAACCATACATTTGTATTAATTATATGTCTTTGTATATTGAATTAATAACGCGTAACTTAGTTTCTTTGTTGTGCAACAAGATGGCTGCTACTGCTAGCTAGCGCTTTTCATGACGTGACGTCACAATGTTGATGTTCGCGTTTGGTGTTTCCCAGAAAATATATTTAAACGCAAAATACTCGAAAACTATATTTTCCCCAGAAATGAGGCCTACGCCAACGTGTAGATGGCATTCTGGTCCATAAACATGTCAAATTTCAGCAAAAGTTATTGTTCAGTTTCCAAGAGGATCAAATCGCGGCTATAAGCGGAAACTTATCGAAACTTAGCCCCCATAAACATTCGTTCAATTGAACATCATCAATAGATGACGTCCAATATATCACTAATTCCATATTAAATGTATCTTTGGGAAAATTTGATTGAATTTGTGAAATATAATGCTGGAACTGATATTCTTTCCATTATTGCCTCTTTAATATAAATTTTATACTGATTAGGACTGGATTTTATATTTTTAATTTTACTAAAACCTAAGATCAGGTATTCTATGAATAATTAAAATCAGTATGTTTATTTTGAGGGTTTTCATTAAACACAACATTGTTTGATTTAATTAATATTTATGCATTTTGAAGTATTAGAAAATATATAAAATATTCATTATTATAATAATAAGAATAACTACTATTATTGGTATTATTAGCTCATCTATTTTTTGAAAAAAAAGCTATTGTCATCACCTGAGCGTCTGCGTTGGCGTCCGGTTAAGTTTTGTGTTTAGGTCGATTTTTAGCATGGCTGTTTTCGGAGAAAACCCGAGGTATTGTCATAGTCTGCCTGTCGTCCGACGTCCGCCGGCGTCGTGCAAAACCTTTACATTGGCTCTAAAATCAAAGCGCTTCCACATACAACTTTTAAACTTCATATGTAGATGCACCTTGACGAGTTCTACACACCACACCCATTTTGGGTTACTAGGTCAAAGGTCAAGGTCAGTGTGACCTCCAAAAAAAATTAATTCTGACAAGCTTTCGCAGCCGAGCGTGGCACCCGTTATGCTGTGCTCTTGTTCTCATAAAGTAACAAAGCTATTGCATTCAAACTTGCGACACTTACTTACTATCATGAGGGGACTGGGAAGGCAAAGTTACATAACTCTGGCTGGTATTTTTACAGATTTATGTCCCCTTTTTATACTTAAAAAATTGAAACTTTGTGTGGTGGAGTCTGGTAAAGTTTTGTGTTCAGGTCCACTTTTCTCATAAAGTATCAAAGCTATTGCATTTAAACTTGCTACACTAACTATCATGAGGGGACTGGGCAGGCAAATTAACATAACTCTAGCTGGCATTTTTACAGAATTATGTCCCCTTTTTATAATTAGAACATTGAAAATTTGGTAAAGTTATGTGTTTAGGTCCATTTTATTCCTAAAGTATCAAAGATATTGCTTTCATACTTGCAACATTTACTAACGATCATAAGCGGACTGTGCAGGCAAATTTATGTAATTCTTACTGGCATTTTGACAAAATTATGGCCCCTTTTATACTTAGAAAATTGAAAAGTTGGTTAAGTTTTGTGTTTAGGTCCACTTTATTCCTAAAATATCAAAGCTATTGCTTTCTTACTTGCAACACTTAATAACTATCATAAGGGGACTGTGAACACAAAGTTATGTAACTCTGACTGGCATTTTGACAGAATTATGGCCCCTTTTATACTTAGAAAATTGAAAATTTGGTTAAGTTTAGTGATTTGGTCCAATGTGCTCATAAATTATCAAAAATATTGCATTCAAACTTGCAACACTTATTAACTATTATGAGGGGTCTGTGCAGGCAAAGTCATGTAACTCTGACTGGCATTTTGACAGAATTATGGCCTTTTTTTACTAAGTTACTATGAATATTTGGAAATTTTTTGTTTAGATCCACTTTACTTCTAAAGTATCAAGGCTATTGCTTTCAAACTTCAAATACTTTCTCTTACTTTAATGAGGGTTCTGTACCTGACAAGTTGAATTTGACCTTGACACATGGTTTAAAAAAATATATATTTTTTTATGCCCCCGAAGGAGGGCGTATAGAGACAGGACCGTCCGTCTGTCTGTCTGTCTTTACGACACACTTTGCATTTAGGTTTCGCATTTAGGTTTTGAAAAATGCTCATAACTTCTATGTCACTTCAGATAGCAAATTGATGTTTGGCAGGCATGTGTATCTCATGGAGCTGCACATTTGAGTGATAAAAGGTCAAGGTAATCCTTCAAGGTCAAAGGTCAAATACATGGCTTCAAAGTGGCGCAAAAGGGGCATTGTGTTTCTTACTAACACATCTCTTGTTATTATTTTATTTTTGAAAGACTGTCCAACCATCCCACTCAAGAAAAAAAAAATTATTACATTTTTGAAAGATATTGTTATATATGACCACAACCCCACACTATACACCCATCTCCACCCCCACCCCTCCCTTTTTGATTGAAGTATTGAGATAGGTCCCTTCACCTTCAAAAAGAAAAATAGATGAGCGGTCTGCACCCGCTAGATTAGCTGCAAAGTCTACAATGATCTTAGCTGTGCCTTATTACTGCTTTTTGGTTTTACACATGCACATAACATATTCGAGCCTTACAATTGGATCATGTTTAAAAAGACTAAACATGTTTCAAACTGTTGAAAATTAAATCACAATAAATGGCGTAATTTTGGAAGACCAATGTTGATCCCGTTGTGCGAACCAATCTTGATGAAACTTGGTCATGATGTTTATTTTGACAATATCTTGGCCAAGTTTGAATCTTGGTCATTTGTGTCCCTAAATCTAGGTCACCAGGAAATTCTTCTAAATTTTTATTGCTCCATATGCCACACCTATGACTCCGTCTAGATGAAACATGGTATAAAAGTATAACTTGACAACATGTAGGCCATCTTTTTATATGTGTCACATGTGCCCAAAAAGTCACTGGTCAAATCTTAGAAAACCTTTGTGACCCATAACAGAGGCCACATTAATGACTAAATCTTGTTTAAACTTGGTCAGATTGTTTATCTTTACACCTGTCTGCAAAAAATGGATTCATTAATTCCTTGAAAGGTACAAAATATACTTTGAAACAACTTCCTTCACTTATTGAGTGCGTTTTTATTAGAGGTCAAAGGTTTGTTATTTTTTTTACTAAAAACGTACCGATAGGTAAGATATCATGAAAGTCAGGATACACATTAAGCTTTCGGTTTGCAACATGTCTGTGTGTCATTCCCATCTGTGTATCCGTCTCTCCACAAAAACTTATACATATAAATGTCAATTCCAGCATTATGCAGGTCTTTTCGATGTTCAAAGGGGCCAAAGGGCATGCAGCTTACTTTTATACAAAGTATAAAACAAAAAATATGATGCTTTAATTCCTAAAAAAAGATATGATTATGAAACTTGATACAGGCATGTGACTATATGTTCCTTAAATCCCTTCCTTTGTTTATCTGTCCATTCATTTATCTGTCTGTCCTCAAAACTGAAATAACTCCAAACATTACAGACAGACAAACATGGTGTTACAGATAAAGGCTAATCCAATGTCATTACACAAATTAATAGGGGTTATAATTGGTGCATGCAACACTGTCATAGTCTTCATTTGGATAGAAAGCTGTGCAGGTGTGATTCTTATCATCCTTAATTTTAAAATACAAAACATATGACCTCTTTTCAGGGATCAGGCTAGTTTTCAGGCTTGACATGTTTTATTGTTATTTCATCAGAGCACAACACTTTCATTGTAAGTTCTTTGCATTGGGTAGTCCGTTATCAAAATATACATTGTGAAGACTCAAGGAACCATATTTTATGTCCAATCTTCATAAAGTTTGGTCAGAAAATTTGTCCCAATATGATCTTGGCCTAGTTCCAAACTGGTTTGCCTGGTGTCAAAAACTAGTTCTTATTAAAGACAAAATGGTATTAACTCTCTAGAAGTCATATTAATAGTCTTATCTTCATGAAACTTGGTCAGAACATTACTTGTATCATTTCCCTTTTGAGTTCCAAAATGGTTCCCGTTGGTTGAAAAACATTGCCTCCAGGGGGGTAGTATTCCTTCCATGGCTGTAGTAAAACCATTTGAAAATTCTATTAGTCACATTTTTAGTCCAATCAACATGAAACTTGGTCAGAAGTTTTCTTTACTAATGATAGCTTGGCCAAATTTAAAAATTGTTATGGTTCGTCAAAAAGCATTACATTTTCAAAACTTTATTTTGCTAATAGTTATAGATCTTCTTTTATAGCTATTGTCTACAGTATTGTGGGACAGCCCTTGTAAGTATTATGTTTCTATCCAAATAGATGAACTTTTTGTACATCTCTATCTTGATCAAATAACCTGAAAAATGTCATATAACCAGTGTTTCGATGGATCAGGAAATACATTTGTATTGTCGTTTCAGAAAAACTTCTTGGTGATGCCTGTAATGCAATTGTCCTGTGTGCTGATACTAATTTAAAATGTGGTGGAAATAAATGTGTGTGTGCAGATGGCTTCTATGATGAAAATGGTGAAGCAATTACAAGAGGAAATTGTTTGCCAAGTAAGATATTACTTTTAGAATTATTTATAATGTGTTTGCTATTGGAAAGCTCGATAAAGCTGTTGCAAAAATATATGTGCGTGTATCAGTGTGTTAGTCGGTCTAAACTCGTTGACTCAGTTACTTTCCACATATGTCAACTGTTACGAGACACCATGTCGCAGGTGAAACATTTCTCCTTAACCAAAAGGTCTACACATACTTAAAGGCCAACGGTCACATTTTGCCCTCATACAGGTTACTGGACTGTAACAACACCTTGTCAATACTGTTTATTCATCAGTCATTAACAAGTTTAAAATAACTTGCAACAAATGTGGCATGTAAAATCAATGTCTCCGGCTCAAAAGTCAAGGTCGAACTAAGGAGTCTAACACGGTGATCGAGCGAAAACCACAACTTTTCCGCTCACCGTCGAAATTTTATACTTCTGACAAGAGCACCGTATCCTTCTGTAAAAAACATGGCCGCAAACTTTTTGGTGAGTCCAGAAATGAAAGAAAAAAACGAAAAAAGAAGGTAAGTTGCTATTAAAATATATTCCATCGAACGAAGCATATACTTTACATCTAATTGCCGTTCACCGCATCAAAATTGAGCCTCTATTATCTTCAAAATAGTGAAAACAATTTGAGCATGTCGTGAAAGGAGTGACTTTCATGACGCAAAAAAATCGTATTTTTTCCAGATTTTATACATTTTAAATGAAATGTATTTTTGTTAAACGGTATTTTATGGTAGAAGAATCAATTTACAACACATTATGGCATGCTTTATTGAATATAACTGTGATTTTTATATTTACATCAAGTATGCACCGCTCAACACTGACATTATAGTAATATGAACACAGCTCAACAATGTCCGTAAAAGCACCGCATTTTTATGATTTTTTGGCACCGCTTTATTCTGATATTTTTTCTTTCAGAAGGAAAAGACGTCAAATTTATGTTCGAACAAACCAAAAATAACAAAAGGAGACTTTTTCCTCCGGGTGCTGAATATTACAATGTACTTTTAAAATATTTGGTTTTCAATTGTTTTTAGCTCCACTGGCCAGAGGCCAGCGGGGCTAATGTCATGGTCCTGTGTCCGTCGTGCGTGCGTGCGTCCGTGCGTGCGTTAACTTTTTCTTTAAACATCTTCTTTTCCTACACTACTGGTCCAATTCTGATGAAATTTCTCAGGAATGTTCCTGGGGTGAACCTCTTTCAAATTTGTTCAAATTATGCCCCTGGGGTCAAATTTGACCCTGCCCCGGGGGGTCAAAAAATTGAAAATTTGCTTATATAAGGCCTATTTTGTGAACACTTCAAAAATCTTCTTATCCATAATCATTGGGCCTAGGGCTACCAAATGTGGTATGTATTGACATCTTATAGTCCTCTACCAAGTTTTTTCAAAAAATGCCCCAAGGGTCAAATTTGACCCTGCCCCAGGGGGTCAAAAATTGAAAAAATGCTAATATTAGGCCTATTTTGTGCAAACTTTAAAAATCTACTTGTCCATAACCGTATGGCATAGGGCTTCCAAATTTGGAATGTAATGGCATCTTATAGTCCTCTACCAAGTTTGTTCAAATTAAGCCCCTCGGATCAAATTTTATCGTTCCCAGGGGTCACAAAATTGAACATATGCTTATATTGGGCCCATTTTGTGCAAACTTTAAAAATCTATTTGTCCATAGCCATTTGGCCTATTTCTACCAAATTTGGTATTTAGTGACATCTTATAGTTTTCTACCAAGTTTGTTCAAATTATGCCCCTGGGGACAAATTTGACCCTGCCCTGGGGGTCACAAAAATGAACATATGCTAAAATAAGGCCTATTTTGTGCAAACTTTAAAAATCTTCTTGTTCATAATTATAGAGCCTAGGGCTACTAAATTTTATTTGTAGTGATATCTAATAGTCCTCTACCAAATTTGTTCAAATTATTCCCCTGGGCTCAAATTTGACCCTGCCCCGAGGGTCACAAAACTGAACATATGACGTTTACCAGGGGAGATTACTGCGGCCGTGTGTCTGTGACCAACAACAACAACAACAACATCTTGTAAACATGAGATAATACCCTGCCATTTAGTGCTATTTTAGATCAGATGGTGACTGCTTACAAAGGAATTGAAGTAAGAAAAAGTGTTATGAATGTTTTTCTTATAAACTGAAAAAAGTCGGGTTTTATTTAAATGTCGAAAGTGAACATATATCCGGATAAAAATATTTCGGATGACATGTTAATTTCATGTCGTTTTTGTAGTGTTTAAACCAGTTTATTAATATCTTATTGATTTTTAAAACACAACTTCCATGAACATAATTATTTAAAGAAAAGTCAATATATGGTAAACTCAAACTTTGTATCCAAGAGAAGGTGTTGGAATTAATGAAGTGCAATGTTCTTATCTATCGTATATGCTTCTTTTTAATAACTAATGATTCGTTGTTTCATTTGTGAATCGTGACTCATGAATTGTGGATATGATTGTCAATTGCTCAACGATCCATAGATCTATATATTTCTGACCATTTTATAATTTTCTTAAAATAAGTTATGAATTGATCTTAGAAGTCAAATGTATTACTTAATTATATACATTTAAAAATATAAAGACATAATCTTTAGATTATCATAATATTCTCAGGTCTGTTGGTCTTAGGGATGTGTGGGTTGTTAATTATATTTTGAGATGATTCTTTACAAACAAAGATGCTACTATTGTATTTGTTATAAATGTGTGAAAGGCTCTAAGAAGGAACCAGAGATTATTAACCCTTTACCAAACACTAACAGGATTTTACGGGTTTGTAGATGACAACTTTATAAATAATTGTGATAAAAGGAGAAATTGCTGAAGATGAGCAATTTCTCTTTTTATCTCAATTATTTCTACCCTACCTGATCATTTCCTTCATTTTCCATTACAATTTAATTGTCGTCTGCAACCTCTTTCAAATTGGGACAGTCCAAAATGTGTCGTTTGGTAAAGGGTTAAGGCATTTTGATTCCTATGGGTTTGTGAATCTTTTTCAAATCAAATGCGTAGATTTGATCTTCAGCATCTACACAAATGTGAAATAGAAGAACGACAATATCTTTTGGCGAGATAAATGTACCTACGTTATAAGAAAAGGACCTGTGCAACGAATCCCGGGCTTTTTAGTCTGTTTAGTTAACACGGTAGTAACTTTTTCCATATATTAAAAAGCTCACCCTTCCAACTTTTAAGCGCCCAGTGGTACGATGGATAGAAAGAGAAAGTCACATGCTTGAGTACATTTCAACCCATGCGCATTGCACGTTTTTTTCGCATAAAAAACTGGAGCGATACAGGGCCATTATGGCCCTTATTTTACATACTTGACAGAAGTAACTATATATGATTCGAACCCTTTACATCTCGTTAAAACGGACCGCACTTTAATGTCTTATCTATGGATACATGAACTCACAAGCTTCTATAGACAGTCTCAATAAAGTTTTTTTTATATAATTGTAACCCCTTTGTTTCTGATATAAGTAGTCGAGAGCATCTTTGGTATATATCTTTGGTTTTTGCCACAAACACCAAAATTCATATTTCAGTAAATTTAACCAATGCAACATCACTTTATACACTATACATAACTAAATTTATTATTTCCTTCGGTTAGTTTAACACCAACATTTGCTTATACCTTTCCATAATCATAGCTGGGCATCTTTTTTTTTACTGATTATAAATCTGAAATCAATAAATAATAATTATCAATGATGATTGTATTTTACCACAACAATCTAGATACATTGAAACATGAGACTTAAACATGTGCCCTCCACGTACTGGAAAGCAAGACAATTGATCCCGGTGAACCTTTGTTGGTGCAAGCATGCCATCATTTTCAAGATCAATTCTGGGACATGTAACTTTTATAAATGGAAGATTATCGTTAATAAATTCAGCTGACGATGGCTCGTTCTAGCTTATCATTTAAAACCATGTGCAGAAGTTAGCGGTGCCACGAATTTCAGTGACATGGAATATAAATACGGTGTTTATAATCAGTGTTGTGCGGTGCATAGATATTTATGTAAGTGATTCATGTTTTCACCAAAAAATTAGGCCTTTAACAGATATTGACACAAACAGGCCCATATGGCACGTTCTTTTTATATATACAATGATTTAAGTCTGTCACATAAGGTCTGACACATCGACAATTGTCTGATTATTACATTTTTCTCACAAGTACGAATGGTGTGGAGCGCGACACGACTTTTTGTAAACACTATTTTAAAGTCATGCTAAATATTTCACGACCGGTAAACTTTTAAATAGATGACATATTGGTTAAGAAATTCGATGGAGTGATTCGCAAGTGGCAATCATTTTGCAGTGTCTTAAAATAAAACATTTTGTCACACACTTACCTAATATTGCTTCGTCCACCATGTTTCTTTTCGTCAGAAGGATACTGTGCTCTTGTCAGAAGTATAAAATTTTGACGGTGAGCGGAATAGTTGTGGTAATCGCCCTATCACTGTGTCTAATGCCAAACCAAAAGTTAACCTTCGTCATTCATCATACAGAAACACACTTTGGAAATAACTTGACAATTTTAGTCTGTTGTGTTACATGTAAAACCATGTCCCTAGCTTAGAGGTAAGGTCAGAGTTAAAAGGTTAAACTTAATCAGTATATCGTGTGTCTAGACTGCAACTTCATTATTCAGCAAGTTTGTTGAGTTAACTTCTACCTTTTTCCCTTGATTGAATTGAAACTTCAAATATGTCATTAACATAATGTGTTGATTGTAATGTGCAATGACTCACTTATTCCTATGTTAAATGCCTTTAACTTAGCCCTTGGAATGGATTCCATATACAATTTTAAAGGTTTGTGGACCTACATTTTTGATGGATTCAATTGAAACTGCAAATATGTCATCAGCATGAAGCATACATGTAGAATGTTCATGCAAGATACTTATTCGTGAATTATATGCCATTGAATTTAGCCATGTATTTGTAGCTGCCATGCCAGTGTCAAAACAGTGCCAGAGTATAAGAAATGTTTATGACAGAGGTCTTGTTATGATTATTATAAATGGGCTAATCAGTCTCAGATCATATAATTAGCACGCTGGCATGGCTTTTGAATAAGATTTTTTGTTATATGTGTAATGTTATATGTTTAAGACCTATACACCCGTATTTTTGTATTTCAGTGTCCAACCTGAAAGTTGCAATATTGATTCAATCAGTCACCACAACAACAATGACTGTTAATTGGACTATATCAGGTGATAAACAGTCCTTCATAAATGCATTTTCTGTGCAATGGACTCCAGTGACTGGAGGGACCTCAGCTGGACCCTTTCATTACAGTGGGACTGAAAGGACTGCAGCTGCATCTAACCTGACTCCTGGTAGGGCCTATAATGTTACATTGACCTCAGTGAATACCCAGACACAGATTGATTCCAACAGAACAACTTCTTATACTAAACAACAGGCAATGAGTAAGTATGAAATCCGGTTTTTATACCCTCTGGAAGTCACAGTGTTCATGGTCATAAATTAAAAGCAACATATGTATGTCTTACCAGCTCCTTGTGAAGAGAAAACACAAGTAAAACTGATTTATTGAAAGGTTATTAGCAAAAGGCCTTTAGAGGAAGTGCAGAATACAAGCACCATAACTGTTTTTACTATGTGTTCTGTGTTATTTCCCTTAGAGCAAAGTTTTGCGCAGATAGTAAATGCATAAGTATTTAAGAGAATGAAAACTAAAACATGTACAAGTATATTGATAGAGGACATTTAGTGGAAGTTCACAGTAAAAGTCACAGAACTCTATCTTCAATTTTATGAAATTATTGCTAATGTTTTTCTTTGGTTCTGCAGAGCAAAACTGCACAGTGTGATTTTCTTTTGTAAAACATAGGTAAAAAAGTATTGACATTCAAATGATTCTTTATGCATGTATTACTGGACAATCATTTATTTGTGTCAGCATGAAATTTTGTGGATATGACTATTTCAAATTTGTGAATTTCTGATCTTGAAAACGCACTTGGAATTTGAAATAGTCAGTTGCCGATGTGTTTGTAACAAGTGTCAGCAATACCAGTGGTGGGCGCTGTAAATAACCACAAACTATCTAATTTGTTGTCATGATAAAACAACGAATACAAATCAATATGTTAGATTTGTTCTCTCTAATAAAAGCACGGAGACTCTTAAATCAGGTGTTGATTTCACATCGTCATTGATTGTCTTTGATTCGATATGTGTTGGTTAATAAAAATAAAACATCCCTTAAAAAATCACACACTGAGCTTGAAGGTAATAAACAAATAACGCTAATCCTTACTAATCAACCTTAGCAAAGTTAACGATAATGATACACCTTTACTGCATTGACATTTTATATGAAATTAAATACTTATCAATTACACAGTGAAATGCTGCCTCAGCAGTGTAGAATCTGAACTGCATACAATTGAAGGATTTGTGTATTGATTACATGGGATATTAATGTCTTTCTTTTCTACAATTATTTTGTCTTTAAAGAATTAAACATTTGGAAAAATTGCTTGTTGGATTTGGAAGCTTAAATTCATGGAGCAGTCTACCAATGAAACAAACTAAAAAAGATAACACTAAAACATTAAGATTTTGAAGTTTGAAGGGCTTTCAGAAGATTGACGCAATACAAGGACCCTAACTCATCAGTATCGACATACTAACAGTCTTTGATAAATGTTAGTTTAAACCTATTTTAGCTCCATTGCATCAAAAGCATATGGCTTATTGAAACGCTCTCAAGTCAGTTTCCTGGGACTTAGAACCAGTACGTAGTGTCTTTAGGTGAGAGTTGAAGAACGCTCCCACAGTGGGGTTCGAACCAGTGACCTCCCTTAAATGGTTTATAAATGTTGTTAGCGGAACATAAATTAATTCATTTGGCACATAGTTCAAATAAAACTTTGTAAATTGAGAAATGCATATATAGATCTTTTTGTCATTTTTGGCAGAGAATTGTGTATCTTCAAGAACATTAACTTCTTGAAGGATCATCCTAAACAGTCATACTTTTTTTAATCTGTTGATGCTTTTCTGTTAAAGTGTTAACAAATATTAAATCAAATGTAAAGTTCTTCTGCCTTGATGTTTTTTGCCAAAGTATGCATTAATAGTGATAGCGTATGAGATAAACAGGAGCGCTGGTCATCCTTATAAACAAATCATTTTGTGTCATAACTCATAATTTAGCTTTAGTGATGAAACATTTTACACTTGGGATGTTATATGTGATCATTGGAGTTATTCTCAAGGTTGCCTTTTCAAAATAGAAAGAAATGTTTATTGTTTAGAACTAGAGCATATATCAAGATCATGTAAACAAATTCCACAAAAGACTCGTATATTCAGACCATACTTTGCTTGCATACATAAGGTTTTAAGTGGTCTAGCACTAGTCTAATATTGCCGTCTTATTTATAAAGCCCATATATCATGTATTATCTGCTTAACGTTTGAGCATTGATTTGTCATGTAAAGTAACTCGTTTTCATGATGAAAAAAAAGTTTAAAATACTATATATTTTCTTCAGTTGTATATTTTCATTCAATTATAAAAAAATGTTGCTTTAATAGTCATGATTATGACCAGTTTTAGTCATTAACATGAACAATAATTTCAGAACCTAATGCGCCTGCTAGAGTTCTAGAAGAAGAGCTTGATGTGCAACAAGATAACGCAGTTGTACTCACTTTTGAAACACCCGCGGGCTTTGCACATAACTATTTAGTATCGGTGACAAATTTCTCGACTGCAGCAACAATTTCTTGGTTAAACAGCAATACGGTCAGAATCGCAGACTTAAGGTTTGCCAATGGCGCAAGATACTGGATAAAAATTGCATCACTTAGTGAAGTGGTAGAAGGAAGATTTGAATCCAGTGACGAATTCACTTGGCCCATCAAGACTGTAGTTCACAGTAAGTAAATTATTTCAAATTTGGTTCAAAAGCAATGAAAACTAGCCCGCAACATTACTGCTTAAACAAGTGTGTTATTCATACTATCTATGTTATCCCCACGCTTTTTGAAAAGCGTGGGGATATTGTGGTCATCTCCGCCGTCCGTCCGTCCGTCTGTCTGTCCATCCGTCCTGGCCACTATCTCCTCCTACACTTTTAGCACTAGAACCTTGAAACTTACACACATGGTAGCAATGAGCATATGTGCGACCCTTCACTATTTGGAATTTTGATCTGACCCCTGGGTCAAAAGTTATGGGGGTTGGGGTGGGGCCGGATCAGAGATTTTCACTCCTTTTCTTAGGTTATTTGACTATAACTTCTTTATTTCTACACCGATTTACATCACATTGATACTGAACCTCTCTTATGACAATACGGTCAATCTCAACTATGCATGGCCCTATTACCAACCCTGGGGCGCCCCGCCCACATAGACCACACCCACCCAAAATTGCCTTTTATTAAAATTTCTTCATTTCTACATCGATTCACTTCAAATTGATACTGAACCTCTCTTATGACAATACGGTCAATCTCAACTATGCATGGCCCCATTACCAACCCTGGGGCGCCCCGCACACATCGGCCACACCCACCCAAAATTGCCTTTTACTATAATTTCTTCATTTCTACACCGATTCACTTCTAACTGATGCTGAACTTCTTTTTATGACAATACGGTCAATCTCAACTATGCATGGCCCCATTACCAACCCTGGGGCACCCATGGGTCAAACATGCGGCGTGGGGATACGCGTCGGCCTCTGCCGCGCCATTTCTAGTTTCTTCATTATATGCCCCAATACATTTTAACGTTGGTATACTGAAATCACCATGGAAGTCTGTATGTCTGTCTGTCCGTAGAAGTTAATATCCAATGTACAACAGTCAAATTTGCATAGATTGGTCTTCTGTATATTAGGTTTTGCATTTCCTCTTTAAAAGGAATCATGAACAATTAAAATTGTTATATCACTGTCTTCTTAAACTTGTAATTCCTGTAAGATTATTATGGTTACAATATATTTATAACCAATTATGTGTTATTTTAATATTTGGTTTGTCAGATTGTACCGTTGTTCTCTACAAACTTTGTTTGAAATGTTCCCCTGGGGTCATACTGGAAAAACCCAGGGGCCAGTGGCCAATTTTCATTGTCATACTTTGTTATGTATTACTACATAATTGTGAAGAGTGCAAAAAATTCTAGTTGGATCTTAACCAACCTTGCTTAAGTCTTTAAAAAGAATGCAAAATGGTCTAGTTTGACACTAGAGTCCACATAATTCATTCTAAAAAAAGGGAAAATGCAATAAAGCTTTAATTGTTATGCTATCTTATCCAATCTTGCACACTTTTGAGTGAGAGATACGCATCTTGGACAGTCTCTGTACAGGCCATATCAGAGCAATACCACCATTATGATTACCGGTACCCCTTTTTGTGAGGAGCAGCAAATTGGTCTGTGCTTTGTTCAAGCTCTATAACTGTATTTAACTTTTTGCATTGAATTTGCATATGCATAAGTCATCAAAACTAACCAAAAATGAATGGTCCAGATTTCAGCATAAACAACAGAGTTTGCCTTTGGGTGTTTAGTAAAAATTGTACAATCGTCAATTATTGGGTGGCGAATTCAATAGAATTTTGTTTATGCATTCTTAACCAAACTTTGATAATGAGTTTTTGATTTAATTGCCCTATTTGCTTTCTTGTACAAACACCAGAGTGATAGCCTCTTTTTGCAAGAAAAAAAGAGAATAATATGGAAAAAAAGACCTTAATTTTGTCTACTCTTGACCAACATAGAACAGTTTTGATGTCATGTAATGTCTCAGTTAAAGTCGCATATTGGTCCGAGAATCCTCTATATCACACTAATCAACATTGTGTCAACAGTAAAATATCTGTCTCATCTGGGATAATGGTAGAAAATATAATTCTTTTGTCAGACCTGTTAGAATGCCAATGCTTGTTACTACTCTTGCGAGTGCTTTGTACCCACTTGTTTTCATTTTGTTTTCATGATTAATATTTGCCATGTATATAACTTCATTTATGCTACAACAATGTTATGTTTTATCAATCAAATAGCATACACCAATATGTATATTTTTGTAAATTATCAAATTGATTATTGGCAGTTCCCGATCCGCCTGGCAGTGTCACGTGCATCAAGAGAATGGAAACTTCAATAGACCTTCAGTGGTCATTGCCTGAAAAACCGAATGGTGATCTGAGAAGATTTATTATTAATGCAACGTCATCAGGACAAACAATAGTTGTCAGCACTAGTGATGTCACAACCATGTTTACTGTAACAGGTTTAAGTCCAGGTAATATAATTTAAAAAAAAAATAAGTGGCATTCAAAAAAAGCATTTTCTATGACTCTTTTCCAGTTTTTATGTACAACAAAAAACCTAAGTATGACACAATCAATACATAACTTAATGTTAGAAGACCCTGAGAGGGCAAGCATAAAGCAAGCCCCAAGAACAAGAACTTAATCTCTTCAATATTTTCTACATTATTACCATGTCTAGTGGATGGCTTAAAATGTGTGTTTTCCACGAAGAACTAGAGTTTGAATCAAGAATTTTAAGGCACTGCATATAATTATTGTAATTAACATTTGTTTGTATTTTATACAAAAACATATGTGTTGGGTGAGGCCATGGTTGTTTTTGTTTTGTTTTTTAATAAAACTTTGGTTTCTGTTTCTGTTAAATGATAAATATCTTTTAATGAACATTCATATTTAGAGTAAAATATTGCATGAGATTGCATTTTAGGTATAACCAAGGTCAAGGTCATTGAAACTTATCATATAATAAAAGCGTTCTGCTCAATAAGTCAAGAATAAATTCAGCTTTTATAATCAATCTTCATTCAAATATACCTAATATAAACTACTTGCTTGGGATTACTTATGTGTTCGTTTGATCACTGTTATTAAAATAGAAAACTGGTTTCTGCTCCATATTATATGAATTAATTGAGGTTGTACAATGAAATTAACTAAATGGATACCTTATATCAAGACAATGCTGGGGATTGTGTAAAGGTGTGCTATGGTGTCAAGGTCACTGTTACTCAACAGAACATTGTATACTCTAGGATTGAGTTTGTGCAATAAAACTTCATACATAGACATACCAGGTATGTACATGGTATGCGTAAGGTCAGTCACAGTAAAGCAGTTTAATATTGATTACTGCTGAATATCTATAAAAATAAATAATTATATTGTCAATAAAAAAGTTTTCTGCAAATGTTATTTTTCTGTTTTTCTAGTTCTGACCAACATAGCCTTGTTTTCTTGCTTTCAATACATTTTTCAGAGATGATATAATGTTATAATACTCAAAGTACACAGCTTTTTAGGTCCAAATATTTTTTTAATATCTGAATTCATGTTCTTCAATTAAACTGATTGTTCTATTAACATACTGTAATTTTTCACTTTTTCTTGCATTGGATTAAACACTGAAATTTTTTTTTAATTGCGGTTTGCGCGATCCACGGAGCGGGTTCACAACATATCTGATCGTGATATAACTTGTCAGGTCATTCGAGCATGTTTATGTATGGTTGAGCATATATCAGCAACTTCAAAACATGCTATTTACCTACCTAATTGCCGTAATTATGTTACAAAGTGGTATAACATAAAACTTTATTCCACCAAAGTATTTTCAAATGTGTACTATTAAATTTATAATCCAAAAAGTATTACCAAGTTTTATTGTTCACAAAAGATTACAAAATCTAACCACAAATAAACAGTCCTTGTGTATTTCCTGTAAATCCTTTGTGCTGAATATAAGCATGCAAAAATAAGACCTCATGTACAATATTGCATTCTTTCTCATGGAAAGCATGGGCTTTAATATTTGAATGCTAAATAAATACTTTTCAGCGCATGAGAGACAACTCACTCTTTACTTTTAAATTAAAAATTGGTAGTGCAAAAAACTGAAAACTTTTTCTCTGAATTACAAAAATATTAGTCTCTATAACGCTCAAAATCAACGAAAATTTCGTAAAGTATTTCGTAAAATAAAGTTAACACCTAAACAATCAGTGTTCCTTATAGCCATAGCCACAATTTCAACGCTAGATGTGGTATGATTACATAGATTTATGTAGATACAAAATGCTTGTTTTTATTTATTTGTGACCACAATAAATTCCATGTTAACTTCCTGCATATATATCTATTGATACGACACACGAACACTAAAATGGTACCATGTTAAAACCATAATAAAAACGAGCATTTTGTATCCGCAAACATCTATTTTACCAGACCACATCTGGAGTTGAAATTTCGACAATGGCCTTAAGGAACAATGATTTTTAATTGTTTAGCTTTATTTTACGAAATGAAATTTTCGTTGATTTCGAGTAGTAATGTTACTTTAATTTACGCTGATTCTAACACACAAAGGTTGTTGAGATAGGTCAGTATGGATCTGTGACATATACAGTAATTGTATACAATTGCATGTGGAGAATGTGTGTATTCAACAGCCTGAGCGCTGATTGGCTTATAGGTACAAAGAAGAAAGTGATTAATGGCTGACATCATGTCAGTTCAAGTCAAATTCAAAAGAGAATGTTGTCAAAAGTGACACATGAAAATGACCTTTGATGTAGGGCAATGCACAGGGATCTTTAAAAAAACAATAATTATATACCATATATATATATATATATATATATATATATATATATATATATATATATATATATATATATATATATATACAAGGGATGCAATGGACCACACTATAAAGGATTTGCAGTGTACATGCATATCAATAATTAGTGTTTTTTTTAATTTTCAGGAACTAACTATGGCTTTCGAGTATACACCGAAAATGAGAATTTTATATCAACAACATATGCTGCAACCGTTGGGGGTGTTGATGCCTGTAAAACAAAGGCAAACAGTAAGCTTGCCTATTTTAAAATAAAATGCCAGTGGTAATGTGATACTGACACTGACTGCCCATTGAGCAAAGTACTTGTAACATGTTAATACACTCTAAATAAAAAGTCAATTATTGCTATTGATTAAATGGTCCTATGTATAAAAAATATCACTATCAATATGAAATTATTTATATGAGACATTATACAATCATGGTTGACATTGTAATAGGCTCAAGAACCAAAGTCTTTCAGCAATTAAGAAGTGGTACATTGCTTTTCAAGTGTCAGTCAGTTGTCAGCATTAAGGTCTGTTTTATCAGATGGTTAGTGTGTAGTACATTTGGTCCACCCCTTCAAAGAACCTTTGGTTATATTGATTTGCACCTGCGCATTGGTCGGTCGGGCAGTTGGTTCATAGACTAACTTGTTCTTTACAATATCAAGAGTACATTGTATGATGGTTACTTTGCATGATATGAAGATTTGTTTTGAGATCAAAGGTCAAAGTCAGTGTAAGTTAAAACATTAAATTTAGAACATTTTCTGTTCACATGATATCTAAACAAATCTTTGATATTCAAACAGATTGGTATGAATGTTATTCAGGATGAAAGGAAGATGTCTGATCATGGGGTTAAAGGTCAATGTTACAGAGACTTAAAATTTAGAACATTCCACTATTGCACAAAAGCTAGAAAACTCTTCAACCTTAAAACATGCAAATCAGTAAGCAGGTTACATTTTTATGTCCCCCACCACTATAGCGGGCAACATATTGTTTTTGCCCTGTCTGTTGGTCTGTTGGTTTGGTCAAACTTTAACATTTTCCATAACTTTTGCAATATTGAAGATAGCAACTTCATATTTGGAATGCATGGGTATCTCATGGAGCTGCATATTTTGAGTGGTGGAAGGTCAAGGTCAAGGTCATCCTTCAAGGTAAAAAAAAAGTCAAAGCAGCGCAGAAGGGGACATGGTGTTTCTGACAAACACATTTCTTGTTATATTTGCATTAAGTGGAAACATCTTTCAATTCTAATGTCAAAAGTCAACCTATGATCAGCTATATTGGTGTGTTGCTTACTTTGGATTAAATGAAGATGACTAAGGATCTTCAGATTAGGTCACAGCGGCATGCAATATTGATTTTGCTAATATCCAATATTGATGACTTGGCTGCAAGAAGGTGGATAAAGGGGGACATACATGTTTAACAAACATATTTTGTTGGAAAATTAAGTTTGTGCATGCATTAAATATGTTTTAAACTGAAATAATGCCTCAAAACCTTACATCTTTTTTGACATTCAATTTTGCAAAAAATATGTTCCAATTAATCCTGTAACCCTAAGCGTTCTAGTTTTTGACGTATTGCTCACCACATTAAGTGAAAGCCCAAGTTCTAAAAGATAATTATTGCACTGCTCGTTTTTTTTTCAGTGTCTGAAAGTCCACAAAATTTACAAATACCTGTAGGAGCTATAACCAGTCGTAGTATCAAGTTGTCTTTTGAAAGGCCTGCTAAGATTTACAGTGAGGAATTACTAGGATACATGATTCACTTGCAAGCAGAAGGCCAATCTTGCATGCAGCTCTTGTACTCCTGCTCAGACTGCAGATCGAGCTTTTCTGTAAGATTTTAACTACAGTGAGCAAATTTTAATAATATATATTTGTTAAATAGAAAAGGAGAATTATTGGAACAATAGCAATCGTTCCGAAAAGGTATGAGTTAAAATTCACCGTGTTTTCAGTAGCAGTTTTCAACTGTTTTATGGTTTGTGTAATACAATGCAACAAACACATAACGTTTTCTTACTGTACGTTTAACACATGATCAATTCTATGTTACAGAAAGTAATAGAAAATGAACAACCCTGTCCAAACAGTGTCACAGAGAATAAAACAAAAGCCAGTTTAAACCAGACCCAGACTGCTAATATTACTGGTCTCTTACCGGACACTGAGTATACAATAACAGTAGAAGCTGTCACTGAGACTGGCCGTGGACGTAGTGCAACTGAAACACCTACAACACAAGAAGAAGGTTCGTATTTTTAGTGTGTTAAGTTACAAAGTTTGAGCATTTGAACTATGCTAGTGTTGATGATCATTGATGTCATTTTCCAAAAAAAAGTTTTAAGTGTTTATATCAACCTCATGTCAGAAAAATAATCAAGATACATATACATTTTTTCAGAGCCCAAAGCTCCACCCACGAACATTACTGTGACAAACATAGAAAAAAAGTCATTTGTTGTGACATGGGACTTGATTGGTCCAAGGCCTGGTAAAGTGATCTACACAGTTATCTTGACGCCTGATGAAGGGGCACCAAATAAGACTTACTCTGTTGAAGGTAATTATATAGCAACCACTTCAAAAGCATTTTTTGAGGTTGCGAGGGCTGTTATGAATGTGTCGTCCCCCTTGCAAACAAGGAGTGTTCCCAGAATTTCCAGAAGATACCAAGTACTGTTTTTTCCTAGGAAACTGACACAAGAGCGTCGCTATAAGCCAATGGCTTTCAATACAATCGGGATTCAATAAATGGATTAAAATAATCTCACTATGTTACCGAGGATTATAATGGTTTAGCATGCCATTGGAGCATCACTGTTCAGTTTTGCCCGATGTTGTTGTTTGTAATATTTTAGTCAACTAATGGGGTCGAAGTTTAAATGAAAAATAATCCCAGTGCGTTTGATGAAACACACACAAAACAAATTAAACATGATATATAATCAGAAGAGACTTGTTTTATGTGAAATGAAATTATGTTCCTAAAGCCACCTTAATAAAGCCTACATTAAAGTCTTCATTCTTTTGTCTTAATTCTGCTTTAAATTATAATTGTTAATAAACAAATTTACAAACATTGAGACATATTTTATGTTTGAAAGATAAACAATAAGATCCAAAGTTGTTTGATATATTATTTTATGTTGTTATTTTTAATTTTAACGTCTGTTTCATTTAGGTTTTAGAAACAAATCAGCAATCGCAGATGACCTAGAAGAATATTGGAACTATAAAGTAGCTGTCAGTGCCAAAACAAATGTGGGTAAAGCAAAACTGTCAACCACAACAAATCCTTTTAAAACACATCCAGCAGGTAATACTTGTGTGACAACCATTAATCTGTTGTACATTTCAAACAAAAGGTAATGGTCTTCTTTGCAAGTTCTGTTACTAGAATGATCATTTAATATAAGAAACAGATAATTGTTTCCTTAATAATTTTAATTTAGTCCAGCCTAAAATAACATAAATATTTTTAAACAGTCTGTTTTTTATGGTTGGGTCCTGTAAATCTGTATAATAATTTTCTCTAAATGCAATTAAATAAACCGATTGTATATTTCCCCAAAAATGTTGAAATAATGGCCATTTGTTAATCATAAACACAAGTATTGAACTCAATGTTGTATTGCTTTTCTTACTAGCTCCTGGAAAAGTTACCAATTTTGACGTAATTGTTGCTTCAAATCGAACCGACAACTTCACAGCATTGACAGTGCAGTGGGGCCCTCCAGCACCCTTGGAGTGGAATAGTGTGATTGTGAAGTATGTGCTAAAGCACAACGTTACAACCTCTCAGCTAGAAACAGTAAGAGCTCTGAATTATCACTGTACTTATAAATAAATGAGTCTATTTTGTTGCATCTTCATTAACTTGTATTTGATTCAAGAATGCCAATAACACTAATAAATTCATCTTAGTAGAATATGCAAATAAAGAGCTTTTTTGATTACCTTTGGACCAATCACCGTTAAACTTGCTCAAACAATTTGCTTAAATGTCAAAAATCTAAAAATGAGTCTTAAAACTTTGAAAAAGCTTATCAAACAGTGCAGTTTATTTAAGTCTCAGGTTTAGCGACATAACGACTTTTTCTCTCTTGTGAGAAAACTATGTAATTTCTTTCTCGACCTGGCATTAGTGTACATATTTGTACACAGTTGATGTTTGTATTAAAAAGACTTGTAACTTCCAAAGTAAATTAACTTACATAACATCTCAATACAGAATCGATCAATGAAAACATCTTCAACAATTACGACATGATTATGCTAATAAATACATGTAATTCAATAGTTTACTATAAAGTTAATACTTTTAAGCGTCAAAATGTGTTAACATGAAATAAAGAATGATAACAAATACATTAGATTAAATGGTTCACCATTCAGTTTTAGTTTTACTTCACTTTTATGGAATAATGTGAGTTTTCACTTGTAAAATATTAATCATTTTCAATATCAGGCACATTAATTTTCAGTCAGCCATTATAGCTCAGTTGATCATATCGTTCATATGGTGAGCTTTCGTTCTTAGTTTGTAAGGCCTTTTCCGTCAATCGTGGTCAACATTTATCTTGTGAACACTCAAGATGCAATATAAATTAAGCAATTGTCTTAACATTTGTCAGAACAACCTCGGATGAGTTCGAAATCGGGTCACTTGAGGTCAAACGTTAGGTTTCTTGGTCAATTTTAAAAAAAGCTTGAAGCTTGTGGATATCCTATTTGGTCCAATATTCGTTTCACTGGAATTTGTATTTATTATATCCCAGCTTATTTCGAAAATGAGTCTGGTACATTACAAATCATGGCTGCCATGGCTCAGTGCTGCTTCTTCTAATTGCTTAAGTGAATCCATGTGAACACTCTTGAAGACACTTTAAAATAATCATAAAACTTGTTCAGAACATGAATGTGTTCTAATGATATTTTGTATGAGTTCAAACATGGTTCTGATCCATTAATAAAACTTGGCTCCCAGACGGCGTCAAGTTTTCCGAGTATAGTGACATCTTGTGAACACTCTGGAAATCTTTCATCACAGAACTTGCTCAGAACAGTTTTCCTATTTAAATCTCAGCTGATATTTAAAAAAAATTCTGGAAGACGCTTATCTGTATATGGATACCTTGTTTACTACTAGTATGTAGAGATCGCTTTTTTCGAATCTTCATGACATTTTCTCATATTAGTTTTACTAAAGGTATCTAGTTTGCGCTCAACATTGGTTCCGGTCCGTTTCTAGACATGGCTTCCATGTAGGAAGGTCAGTTTTCCTAATGGCATTAAGTAAGCCCATATGAAAACTCATATTTTGTATCCTTGAAATTCGCACATTTGTTTTAATGATAGCACCGCTGATATCGGAAGTAGTTCTGATCAGTTAAAACAAATATTGATATAACGGATAGGGGACGTTACCTTTTATTACTAAAGTGGAACCGCAGCATAAAGCATCATCCAAGTTCAAAAGCGGTTCTGGATAAAAAGCAAAATTCAGAAGCCACATTCATTTAACAAACATCACAAAAGCTGCTTAGATCAGTTTTGTTTATTCGTTTCTTAGTTAAGCGACTATGAACATTTAGTTCTCGTTTACATATATAAATACTGCAGCTTCTTTAAAATACAAAGTCCAACATGCTTACCTGTAAGAAAACTTTTCTTAATTGTTTCAACATAATAAACACTGATAAAAAAATAGGAATTATCTGGTGACATTCTAAATGATTGTCATTTTGTTATTAAAATAATCGACCTTCTCATACTACTACTTGTAACTACAAATCGAACCTTCTACATACTTTTCAGAAAATTTACACTTATTTAGATGAAAACTGCATCGACATTTAAAAAATAGTGTTATGGCTGCTGACCCCTAAACAATCTTGTTTAACTGTTTCAATGTAATTATTGATTTTCACTAAATTTAAGTGACCTGCTAAAGCTAAAATTGCATAAGTACCTGATACTTGAAAATACATTGCAGAAATCCTACTCAAATGTAGATCAAATCTACACAGAAACATTCAGCATTAAACCAGACACTACATACTATTTCGAGGTAAGAATAGAGGCTTGTTACAGCCTTCGCAGAATCTGATCAATTTTCATTGTTTAACTTAACATAAATCGGAAATTAAAATAATATGGATCATGATTTAAGAATGCCTGTGTGTCGATGATTTATCGATTGTTTTATCGATCATGCTGAAATCTGATTCATACATAATCTGTCTCTGAAATATTTTGTGTTTTGGTATTTTACGCCCCCTTGTATTCGAATCTTTTAATTTAAGTCGATATGTCATTTATATTATGGGGCGGAGCCTTGGATATATGAAATCAATTTTCATTTTAAAGTTACAATTTTCAAAATGGTTGCCTATTTCCAATTTGATGTACTCAATATTTACATTTCACCATCATCTTTTGCGAATGGTTTGTGCATTAGGTGTTTGCACAAAACAATGAGACCAGTGACAACATGGGGGCTGTATCAACAAGAACAGAGACAACACCCGCTGAAAGTAAGTGTTAAAACAGACATAAAAATGTGAATCACTAGTAGGCATTTTTATGATAAGATGTTTGTAATGTTTTCTTGTGATTGTTGTAATTCGTGTTTTGATTAAATGTAATGTGTTGGTGAAAAACATGCTCGATATAATGATCCTATTTTGTTTAAGGGTAAATGATGTTGATCGTGTTTATCAGCCAGTAGCATTTCTTTACATTGAAAATGCAGCAGATACAATGGAGAAGAGTTATAAATTGAATATTATTTATAAGTTTAAAATACAGACAAGCTTTTTTGCTTTAAAAAAATCTGAAAACGTCAAAGGCTTGCGAGATAGGTTTATCAAGCCGTGCTTAATAAATAATATTTAACATTAACTGAAAATCACTACACATTGTTTTCAGGCCACCTAATCTGAACATCAATACACATTTTTATATTTCCATCCGATGGGCACAAATCTTGATAAAAATGTGTGCCCTTTAAAACCATGATAAATATAACAAAAAGCTTAGGTTAACCCGCCCTTGAGTCGATTTTACCCTTGAGTCGGACATTTTTATCTTTGCAGTTTTCAAAGATCAGTTTTGTTTAGCATTATTTGTGACGTTATAACGAACAATTTACCCTTCATACTCAAAACAAGGATTGTTTGTTAAACATGCATGCCCCCCATATGGGCTGTCGTGGCAGCCATTGTGTGAATACGTTTTTTGGCACTGTGATCTTGATCTTTGACCTAGTGACTTGCAAATCAATAGGGGTCATCTGTGAGTCATGATCAATGTACCTATGACGTTTCATGATCCTAGGCATAAACGTTTTTGAGTTATCATCCGGAAACCATTTTACTGTGTCAAGTCACCGTGACCTTGACCTTTGACCTAGTGACCTGAAAGTCAATAGGGGTCATCTGCGAGTCATGATCAATGTACCTATGAAGTTTCATGATCCTAGGCGTAAGCGTTCTTGAGTTATCATCCGGAAACCATTTTTCTAAGGTGAGTCACAGTGACCTTGACATTTGACCTAGTGACCTAAAATCAATAGGGGTCATCTGCGAGTCATGATCAATGTACCTATGAAGTTACATGATCCTAGGCATAAGCGTTCTTGAGTTATCATCCGGAAATCATTTTTAGCTCGACTACAGGCTGTCAAGCGGTCATACTTTTTCCTACTTTTTCCTACTATTTCCTACTTTTTCATCAGGATCCTACTTTTTCCTATTTTTTTACCAAATCTTCCTACTATTCCTACTTTTTCATTTTCAATGGAGAATTTTTTTTTTAAAGAGTTTATTTAGTAAACTTGCAGGATGAATGAATCTATGGCATGACTGTATCCCTGTTAATGTGCATTCATCTAGATGAGACCTGACAACCCATGCTGACTGTCTGCTAGCACCTCTTCAGGAGCATAAATATTTATTTCTTATGTAACTTTTAAAATTATTGACAAGTTTTTTTTTGAAGTAACAATAGTGCCTTGTTTACTTCCTTAGCATTTGTACACTGCACACTTCACTACCTTACACAGTTCCCAGTGATGCAAGAGCTGAGGGAACCCATTGTTTATTCCAGTTTTATTTTGTTTCCATTGACAACAATTTGACCAAACCTTATGCATGTTTACATGATATTGCTGTTTGGAATGTAGAGATATAGAGATACATGTATTGTATGAGTGGTTATGTAATATGGAATTTATTACACAAGTTATTGGAAAAAAGATAAAACTGATGCTTTGCCGAGTTTTCATCATTTACAAATATAATGTAATAAATTCTGTATTACATGACAACGGATATGATGTTCTATTGATATGATAGGTACATCATGTTTAGTAATTAAAGATAAATGCACAGAGCCTAAATGCCCTGATACATTTTTATGCTCCCGGTAGGGTGGCATATTGCAGTTGTACTGTCAGTCCGTTTGTCTGTCTGTCTGTGTGTGTGTGTCCGTCCGAAAACTTTAATATTGGCCATAACTTTTGCAATATTGAAGATAGCAACTTGATATTTGGCATGCATGTGTATCTCATGAAGCTGCACATTTTAAGTGGTGAAAGGTGAAGGTCATCCTTCAAGGTCAAAAGTTAAAAAATACAATCCAAGGGAAGTAATAAGCTTTAAAAGGGAGATAATTTCTAAACCTGCCAAATGATATATTGAAATTTTATTTCAAAGCTGCGCAATAGTGGGCATTGTGTTTCGGACAAACACAATTCTTGTCTAATGATGCCATAGCTAGTGAGGTAACTTCAAGGTGTTAAAGCGAAGTATTAAAATTATTAAACGGCATTATTACACTCCCGTAAAGTCATCAATAATGTAAAAGCCATTATTTGAAACTGGAATAAACAATGTAGTGCAACTTTTTCATTGCCCAATCAATGCTGTCATAAAAGATGTCAGGTGATAAGGTCCTATCTCCAGTTGCATAATCTGCTCTGCAATGACCAGTCATTTTGAATGTAAATTAAGTCATTATAACTGCACCCTATTGTCCATTTAAAGGTTTCACAATGTAGCTGTAGCAGAGCATTTACACTGCTTTATATACTAGTATTAATCTTGTACAACAAGTTGGTGTATCACTAAATAAATTTGGTCTTCTGCTTAAGGATATAACATGCACAATATAATTACCATTTTTATATCGATACACAGAAGACCTCTAACCACTTATTTGATGATACACCAAAATGAACAGCAACTAATTACATGTATACTTCTTTATCAGGGTAGCTTTGCTTGAAACTTAATTATCATAGATACACTATAAGTGCTAAAATTCCTAGTGGGAAAACAAAGTTTAACCCTTCATGGATGGAGAAGTTGGACAACAGTGGAAAAACACTGGGATCATGGTGCAAGAGAGATACCGGCAATGAGTTCGCAAGATATTGTACTGTCTGAATGAAGTCCATCTTGTAGTAATTCTGGTGCTAATCAACTTATAAGTCATGCAGATGGATAAAAACACAAGGAAAACATGAAATACATGCATGATAATTCACAAAAGCGTTTGTTTGGAAGTGCCCAAAAGCCAAGCAGCTCTCAGGGTTGTGGGGATAAATCTATCTGTATGCAAGTACATCCATCACACAAGGAACAGATACAAAAGGCTGAAATCTTCTGGGCCCTTAAGGTAGCTTCAAGTGGGTATCCATACAGAACATGTGATGGCACTCCTGCTCTGTTTCAAGCTATGTTTCCTGGACCTGTGTCTAAAAAATAAGTATTATGTATTCCTACTTTTGAGGGAAAAGTTCCTACTTTTTCCTACTTTTTTCCTACTTTTCTTGCAAAAGTAGTTCCTATTTTTTCCTACTTTTTGAAAAAAGGTCACTTGACAGCCTGCGACTATTATATATGAAATATATATAGTGGAGCTATCCTACTCATCTCGGCGTCGGCGTTTCCGTTTCCGTTACCGTTTCCGTTTCCGTTAGCGTAAGCGTGCAAATGTTAAAGATTTCGAACTACCCCAATTATTTTCATTGTCCCTTGACATATTGCTTTCATATTTTGCATACTTGTTGACCAACATTACCCCAACCTATAAACAAGAGCAGACAACTCTATCAAGCATTTTGTTATAATTTTGGCCCCTTTTCCGCTTAGAATATGCAGCAAATGTTAACGTTTGCGTACTACCCCAAATATTTCCTATATCCTTTGACATATTGTTTGTATATGTTGCATATTTGTTTACCAACATGACCCCAACCTATAAACAAGAGCAGACCACTGTATCAAGCATTTTGATATAATTACGGCCCCTTTTACACTTAGATAATTGAACATTTTGCTTAAATTGCCATAACTTCTTTATTTATGATCACATTTATTATTACTTTGACAAAACAACACTTACCTGAATACCACAATGGATTCCACCCAAACAATACCCCACGCCCCTACCCAGAATCCCTCCCCCCCCAACTTTCTTTTAAAACATCATCTAATAAATTACCACACCCCACATTATACCCCCCTCTCATCCACCCAACCCCCTACCCCCCCTACCACCCAATTTTTTTTTAAAACATCTTCCAATAAATTATCACACCCCACATTATACCCCCCTCTCACCCCCACACCTCCTCTTCCCCCCCCCCCCCAATTTTTTTTTCTTTTCCGTTTTGTATTTTTGAAAGATCGTCTAATAAATGACCACACCACACCCCACATTATACCCCCTGTCAACCCCCCCCCCCCAAAAAAATAAATATTTTTTTTGTAAACATCTTCCAATAAAGTACCACACCCCCACATTATACCCCCCTCTCACCCCCTCCTACCCCCCCTTCCCCCCCCCCCAAATTTTTTTTCCTTTTTTTATTTTTGAAAGATCGTCTAATAAATTATTGAATATGAACAATTTCCCCATGATGGCTTACGCTATACTGTCAAGCACTCGAATAGTCGAGCGCGCTGTCCTCTGATAGCTCTTGTACTATTTCGAGTCACCGTGCGTGACCATGACCTTTGACCTAGTGACCTCAAAATCAATAGGGGTCATCTGCGAGTCATGATCAATGTACCTAAGAAGTTTCAGTATCCTTGGCCTAAGCGTTCTTGAGTTATCATCCGGAAACCATCTGGTGGACGGACATACGGACGGACCGACATGAGTAAAACAATATACCCCCTCTTCTTCGAAGGGAGGGGGGGCATAATAAATAAAATTTTGAAATCAAATGTTATCAAATATTATCTCACGATGAATTTGGATTCGTTTACGTTTAAATTACTTCTGGTGACGGAAAATTAAGAATTTTCATTTATCGATTATCTTTATACCTTCGGTATTTTGGTCAGATACGTTTGACAGCCTTCACAAATGACTTTATATTGAAAACATAAACGTATTCTATAATAATGAAAGGTAATTTTTAGTGGTTTGCTCTATTGAATAGGTATTACTGTAAAAAATGAATTACAACTCAATTAACCCTTGAGGCGAACGCAATTCGCCCTAATGGCGAACATGAGTTTATGTAATGGCAGAGGCATACGGATGAGAATTAACCCCATATTCATTCCGATTAGCATGACTCAATCTATAAAGAATCCCATAGCTCACAAACAACACGAATCACACAATGTTTTATCTTTTTATGTCTGTACTTTTCTTTGTCATCCCCAGTGCTACAAATGGTCCCGCTATTGTAAAGGTCGGATAGATACTTCAAGTTACCATGCCATTTTTCCTCTTTTTATAACTTATTTTCGTCGACATGTTTACAAAAGAATAAACTTATAAAAATCAACACATGTCTGTTCCTGTGCGATTTGCATTTTTATAAATATAAGGAATGGATAACCAAATAAATGCTTAATACAAATGTGTGTCCGTGTTAAGTGCGAATGTGTCCGACTAATGGGCGAATTCAATGGGTATTGTTAACCAACTACTATTCAATGAACATAAACTGGGAATCAAATAAGTATGTGTAAAATAGATTCATATGATAAGATAGTTAAAGCTTGCACAAGCTGAGTGCCGGCTTTGAACACAAAGCTTTTTAGACTTATACCGCTAACCCGTCCGACTCAATGGCGAGTTTCCCTAATTGCTCTTAAATTCATTTGTGTAGCCTTTTGTTAATCTGTTAAGTCAATAGTTAATATCCAAGATATTTCCGTCACGTAAACACAATGTTTAATGCTTTCATTTTGGTTGCAATACTTTAGTTCCCAAGGTTGTTGTGAACGAGACCAGTGACCCAGTGGTGGTGCTCATTAACCAAGAACGGACCACAATCACACTGAACATTGCTGAGGCCTTCCTGTCCGAAAAAACCAATGGAGCAATCGCAATCAGGCGCACTGCCCTCATAGGGTGTCGGCACGATACGTGTGACTTTGATGGTCGGTTAAGTATGAGAGAAACTATTATACAGATTGGTTTGTGTTTATTTTATTGAAGTTACTAGTTCTTTCTATAAATAATTTTAATATATGCATATAACATCCTGAAATAACGAAGTCATATGATTAGGTATAAATTAGTTTACCTTTCTGGTTCAAATTGGAGTAGAACTACAAGAACTTGCACAGTGAAAATTTATCTTTTATAGGGTGACATAAACTTTTTGCTAAACCTGGAACTGTGTAACATTAATTCATTCTTAGAAATTATCAGAGCTTTTTGTTGTATTGCATGTTTGTTTGAATAATCATTATGCATTCTAAGATTTTATCAAAACTATAAATAATGCTTTTTTTAAATGACTGTTTTGTGATGTTTCGTGTTTTTACTTAAAAAAAATAATGTCACGTAATTACCCATTGTTCGTTGATAACACACAGTAACAACGCAAAGTTCATTTCTGTTTTCATCGAGATTTATTTCTGTTTAATAATTTCTAACACAACGCTTCTAATGTTCATGAAGTACAATTTTACAGCGCGGCGGCCGACATGGCCACCACGTCAAATAGACGTGACAAATCTCTAACCGCAGACCTTTCTTATTAACTAAAACACTGCATTTTATCCCCAGGATAATTTACATAAAATCTACTTGTAATTTCCATTGGTCATCAAGGTCTGGGCTTATTACGGATTGGTTGACTTATTAGAACGTTCTAGAAGGAACAATCTATTCATGTATTTACTTGCTTGCAAAATGCACTAAAATCTAATCAATTTATATTGGTTTAGAGTAATCCCGTTACGTTCGTCAGTACTATAACTTTTGTACCCCAGACAATAGGTGACCTTTTCATCTGTGCTGTTTGTTGACCATGTGTGTTACTTACAATCTCGTATCTATATGCTGACTCTGGACTCATTGTGTTCTTATTTGGATTTAATCTTAAATCAGGTCTGACTTTCCATTTTATTGATTCCAATTATACCCCACCTGAGTGTAAACATATTTGCGTTCTTACTTTAAAGAAATCTTAAATCAGGTCTTAGTTTTGCAAATACCTCCCAAGGTGTATTATTAAATTCTCAAACTTCATCTTAACATTGCCTATACATATTATTGAAATATCCCCTTATTAATTTCCGTCATAAGAATAAACTCATTAGAATAAACGATATGTTATAAGCTGTTACATGACAATAAGGTAAGTTTACCATGTTTCCAAAAAAGCGAAAAAAACTAAACATTTCTGTCCAAAGTTAAACTTCATGCAAAGAACTGGTTTTCAAATTAAAAAAATACACAGTCACTCTTGTATTAAGAGACCACATTAGGGAGTAACCAAACGTGGTCTCTTAATAAAATGGTCTTTAAAAAAAGACGAATCCGGACTAAAGTAAATTAATTGTCAGTGTCAAATTCATAGACCGATTCTATGACAAAACTATCTTGTTTAACATTTAAATTATATTAAATAATCCAGAAATCCATATATTAGTGTAGATAAACAATTTATTACCTTGCAATTTTATAAACAGTAATAATCCAAAAAAACACTGTTGCCGTTTTTTACGATAAATGTGTTTCAAGAATTTCGTTAAATCAAATGTTCGCCCTTTTTTGGAAATGTACAGGAAGTTGGTATATCGAAAGTACTCGGCCTTTCGCGGAAAGCTGAGACAAATGTTATCATTATTTCAAAGCGTATGCGGAATAATTACGATTGCAAATAATTGGAACTGAACGTGCGTTACCCATGTGTTCATTATTAGCGCATCGGATAGTGCACTTTAATTAACCGTAAACATCACCTTCGTTCTTAGTAAGTCATTCAAAAGGCGGGGCAATGCACGTGCTATTACGCAATTGGTTCAGCATGTTCAGTTTGACAAAGGAAGCCAATTTTATCGGCGAGAAAGTCTCGTTTAATGGCTTCTTGACAGGAAGGGGCTCTCCTTTGATTACGCCAAACTGACGATAAATCTGCGATCAAATTTATCCCAAGTCTATCAATAGATTTTCAAATTTTTCCACCACGTGGTCGCTAAATCAAATATTCGTTAAATACAAAATCAAAATAGAGTTAAAACGCTCGGGGCGAATTAAAAGCGGTCGCATAAGACAAAGGTCGCTTAATTCAAGTGGTCGCATCCACAAGATTGTCTGTAAAGGGATAATAGGACAGAAAACAGTCAGTTTTTAGCCATTAGACTTACTTATGTTAAGTCTGATATAGCCCTCACAATGGTTGAGTTTTTATTATGTGTGGGTGTAAGTGTATATTATTCCGTCCCAGCGCGTAATGACGGTGAGTTTATAATTCATCATGTCATGACTACTAGTTTGGAGGTCGTGGGTTCTATTTCCAGCTAGAGCTCCGTATTTTCACAATAATGGCGACGAGGCAAACACGAACTGTGAATTAGTTAATGGTTTTTAGCTTGTGTAATGGTTTCAGGTAGTCGCTTGTTTTGCTGTTGACGCTTGTAGCAAAGTGTATGTTGCCTTGAAACATTAAGAGTGGGCGGAGTGTAATGATTTATGTTCACTTCCAAAAGCCTTGCTGTTGGGCTAGCATTTAAAGTGTCTGACTGCCCATCTGGGGGTTTTGGGTTCAATTCCGCGCTTTAGCTTCGTATTTTCATGATTGTTATCTTATATAAAACCATTTAGCACAACGCTGTGAAAATGTGCTTTTAACAAGTATATATTGTGTTTTTTTTCCAGTTTACAGAACCAGACAATTATGGAAGGTTTTAAATATTGACAGTCTTGCCAACTGGAAAGAGGCCTCAGTGAAGGGTTACACCACCTGGAGAATTACAGCAAATGACTGGTGGTCAAACCTCAAGGAAACGTCTAGTATGTTTGTTAAGATTAATAAAGCTGTGTCATCAGTATTTAATTCACATCAAGATGGTCTGTTAACCAACTGTTGTGTCTGGTATGTTTTCGGACACTAAATATTCGGACGCCCTCATTAAAGCAAAAAAGTATTTTCCCTGAATTTTTTGTTTGCATATCCACATAATCACCCATAGTAAACAACTCTTATTTTTTGGAACTTTTACAATAAAAATGTGTATCGGACTTCAAAATAATTTCTTCATTTGTTGTCAATTTTAAAGGTGATTTTACGACCAAACGTTTGTTAAATAGTGGATCGTTTATTTAATTTTATTGGAAAAAGTCCATTTACAATAATTTTAGGTTATTTGACGGCGGTTTGTATATTTCAATGATATATTTGGATGAGTACACATCTGACATACGATATTGGACGAGCCAATAGGTGAATTTACATTATCGTATTATGTGTGAATTAAACGCTTTCACTTAACTTGTGTGATTTTATTTTAAGCTAGTGTTATATGTGGGTTTAAGTTTACTAGGTAATGATCGGGCATGTTCGGTCTAACATGGACCGCTCTTCAGATTATATTGTATGCGCGCGCGTCCAATATTGTTAAATATTACGAGTATTTGGTCCAAATTGCGACATGTGATAAGATTATATGAAAAGATATAGAAGATGTATTTAAAATGATGTAAACTGTTGCGTGGTGCATCCACCACCTCAAAGTCAAGTTCACATTTGCCGTAAATTTGACCGTAAAACATTTTAATTATAAAGACTGTAACTTTCTCATTCATCATTCAATTTTTAAATATCTTATCACAAATTAACATCTTGGGAGACACCCTTGTCCTATCTCAACTGTCAAAGTAATTATTAGAGGTCAAACGTAAAATTTGACCACAAACAACTTGTCCAAAGCTTTGTTATTCACTCTGCAATTTGAAAATAACTTACCACAAATGACCAGAATTAAGAGATGAAATGTCGCGTGTATGTAATTTTTCAAATTCAGGGATGAATAGGCAAATTATCGGTTTAGATTTCATGGATAAATTAACAATTAAAAAAATGATAGGCACAGTAAACAGAAATGTGTTTGCATTTCAGTCTTAAGTCATGTTAATGAGATGGTAATTTATAAAAAAGAAATTGATTTAGCATAGCAATTAAAGCTTTTTTATTGTGAACCCGATCAAAATTTCTGTATTGCACTGTATTCCACTCATATGGAAGCTAATTTACACACAAACATCTTGTGCGGTCGTGACGAAGTTGATATGTTTTCACCTTTTATCAGGAAGTTTCCTTCTTTGATTCCCACTCAAAGAGAGTTCTCATGATATTCTCCAAGGATAGGTAACGGATTTTAATGTGCCTTAATATTACATAGACATTCAATATTATCAAGCTTAAATAAATAAGTTTTAAAAAAGTGATTGACAAATAAATGAGATAAAAATTATAATTTGATATGAGCTGTTATAAAACACGTTGCATTGTCGTTTGTAAAACTTGATATCCCACTGCCATGTTCTCTAGGGCGACGGCGCAGGAATCCAGACAACACTAAGAGCTTCACAGTCGGATCAGAGAGCTGTGGTGGCTTGCCAGATAATCATTATTGTAATGGGCCCCTAGTTGCTGATACCTCCTTTGTGTGGGTATTGAGAATATAAAAGATACAATTAAACATGTTTAAATTGATGAGCAAACACATGCTTTATATTTCTGTGAAATATCATGTTGACGGAAACAATTCCCAAATTAAGTTATTCACTATTTTCCGATTCCATAATAAAACTCCATTGATTACAAAATCATGCTCTTGAAAGATCATATAATAAAGAAACGTTTTTGTTTCAATGAAATTTAAATGAATAATAAGAGAAAACACACACTTTTCATAAAGATTTTTAGATCGCGGACATTAAATCTTCCAAGCCATACATTTTTGTGTGTCGCACATTGAATGATATATTGTACCAGTATGGTTAAATTACTGTTCATTACAGATTTGTTGTGGTTGTTTGCACTAGTGGAGGCTGCTTATTGAGTCAGGACTATGGACCTTATCGAACTAAAGCTGGTAAGCAGACTTTCCATTCCTCTCAACCCTTTGTATTTTTGTCCTATACCTTCAATATAGTTGTATGCTTTTACAGACCACGGCTTTGATTAAACAAGAAAGTTTACTTTACTTTATTTTAAATGACACAATACACTAAAGGGTTGTGCACTGATATATCATAAGTGAGTTCTGTGTCTGTGCAAGTTCTTTATTGATAATTTAAGGACAGGACTAATTATGTGATTTTGTCTTGTACATATATTATTTGCACATTAATGTGGATACCTTAATTTTGTTTCAGAATTAAGTGGTGATTCGGTGATTAAAGAGTCGAATGTCGGAATGATAGCTGGAGTAATTATAGGTGTTTTAGCTGCAGTCGTCGTCGTTGTTATTGTAACCGTTTTCCTCCGTCGCAAAATGGTCAATCAGCCCACGTACGTAAATTGTTTATCGTTTACTGCTTTCAACTTTTGAGAGTCAATTTTCGAACAAAATTTACTTATAATCAACTTAATCAGACATCATTTACATATTTTTCCTACAGACATATTTGTAAATGTTATACGTTGAAAAACACAATCTTTTATTGTAGAAATGTCAAATATTTCTTCTTATTAATTTTTTTCTTCTTAATTTTAACAATTTAATTATTGTTCGTTAATAGTTATGTTGCTTCAACCTTTTTTGAAAAACACGAAATTTCTTAACATTTTGCACATCATTCCATTAAAATATAGTTTTCTGTTGTTGTTTCTGTCGTTAGCTAACCTGAGCACGAAGTTTCACCTTGGTCACATGCGTCTGAATACATGTTAAACGTCAATAGATCAAATCTTTGAATGACTGTGTAACTGTTCGATATGCAACATGAATTACTCAATCTTCATGATACTGAATCTGGGTCACGCGCGTCTAAATATTAGGTCACCGGGTTAAATCTTAGAAACACATGTTAACCACTCTAGGTGGCAAATGTATGACTCGGTTGATTCAACAAGTGTCAGAAAGTTGATCTTGACAAAATCTAGGCCGAGTTTGAATTGTGATAACTGGCGTCCAAAATAAGGTCACCAGGTCAATTCTTGTCAGTATCAACGCAAGTGCAAAGGTGGGTCACGTGCGTCCATGTCAAATGATACAAAACATTACTCTGGAGAACAGATTTATGACTCAATATTGAAAAGACTTTGTCCAAATTTTAATTTTGTCATTGTCTATACCGTCTCAAATCTGGAAAATGTGCGTCAAAAGCTAGGTTTCGTTTTTAATCTAAATATTACCATTTTTTATTTAATCTGGATTAAATATAGTAAGAATGTTTAACTTTACAATATCTTGAATAAGTTTAAACAATGCCAAGTGAGTTCAAACAATTGATCATCAGGTCAAATCTTTGGCACCACGCTTGAGGCTACATTTATTCTTATTAAACCTTTTCAGGATGTTGTTTACAGCGGAATATATGTAACTTGCATTAAGAAACTAGGTAACCATGTCACGTGTTCAAAACATCTTAACTTGGTCAAAATGTTTATGTTTGCAATATCTAGGCCAATGTTGAATCGTGGTCAGATGCATATTAAACCATTTCACTAGCTCGTTTCTAAAGAAACCTATTGGCACGATTTTAGGGGCGCATTTTTTACTCAAGCTTGATGAAACTCTTTCAAAATGTTTACCTTGGCAGAATAAAGGAATACTTGTATTTGGGTAAAGTGTGGTCAAAAACTAGATTATCTGGTATTCAACCATGTTTGTCTGTGAAGTCAGGTGAACGCTTAGGCAATCATGACCCTTTGTGTCTATTTATATTTAAGTGCAAAGATGACTGTAAATTATGCAAAGGAGAAGAAACACAGGTAAACACATAATCTAGTGGATTATTGGACACAGTATTTTTATGCTAAAATATAAAAAAAAACATTTTACATATTGTGTTGCAAATAAAATGATTCATTCTTAAAACACGTTTTTTTCTGAATGCCTTTTGTAACGGACTTTTGTTATGTTTGTTTGCAGGCCAGTTCGTCTGATTGAATTCAGCAATTACTTGACCTACTTAAAGAAAGATTCCAATCTGCTTTTCTCTGCAGAATATGAGGTCAGATTACTGTTTTAGCTCATCTGAGTACAACGTACTCGATATCAGCTTTTGTTATCACCTTTTTTCTGTCGTGCGTCATATATCGTCAGTATTTACTTAGTTTAATAAGTTAGCATTAATATAAAGTTTGTGAACCCTCTGTAGGGAACATTCATCGCTAAATCTTCGTGGATCTTGATGACAACATTTGCTCAATGTTATATGGACAAATATCAAAACTGTGTCAAAGTGGATCACTAGCTACGCCACAACGTCTAATTAAAGAAAACAATTGTTAATATTCCAGAGACCATATTCACTGCCTAAATTTGATGAAACTATAGGAAAACATTTGTCAAAGTAATTTCTTATTCGAGTTCGGAACCCAATACATATGGTCAAACATACGGTCACAATGTCAAATGAAAGATACACCTTGTGAACAATATAGAGGCTAAAGTTATCATCCAATATTTGTTCCATTGGGTCATGATAGCATGCTTCTAATTATAGGTCCGGCGAGTTTAGAAACTGGGTCACGAGGAATCGTAGTTAAAGATAAAGCTTGTTGACCAGAGGCCACATTTTGGGCTCTATTTTTATAACATTTTGGACCTTTTTTCCCGGAAGTTGGTCACACGGTATCAAAGTAGGTCACTGGGTCTGATTAACTCGAATGCTTGCGAATATTGTAGATGCCACATACTTAACCCAATCATCATGAAACTTGATCAGAATATGTTTCTAATGATGTACGACATCCAAATGGTTTCTATCTTGTTTGGTATTTCCTTATCATTATAAAAGCAAAAAAGGTAAAAATAAAAATTATACATCATGTTTTGAAATAAATTCCTTTTCTTTCCAATTAAACAGTGTTTGAATGAAAGCAGATGTAAATTATTGCAAAATAATGTGTTATTGATATAAGTTGTATAAACAAAGCATAGTATACGTTACAATATTTATCGCCATATTTAAAACATGATTTAGGAAATGGAATTTCGCAGTCCTAACCACTCCACAAACGCAGCAAACCTACAAGAGAACAGGTCGAAGAACAGATTGCCTAACATCGTTCCATGTGGGTGAAATTCGTAAATATAGTTGCGAATTCTTAATCAGTTTTGTGTGTGCGTTATTATTTTGAAATATCTTGTTGAGTATACAAGAATGATATTTGGGTTTTGTTTTAACGCTAGTAAGCATTTTGTCATTAACTTGCACAAACACATACCTTCAGATGACCATTCTCGGGTTAAACTGAGCATAATCAGTGAGGATAATAAAGGAGACTACATCAACGCGAACTTTTTGCCGGTAAGTTAATTTCTTCACCGAATGTTGTTTTGATTTTGTATTTTACAAATCGCCTAGACAAGTGATTAAAAATTTTGTAAAAAGGTATACATGAAACCTAACAATTCATCCGAGTGGAATAAAAGCAAGTCATCCACGTTGTTAGTTTTCCGTTGGAGCAATAGTTACATGATCTGATCCTTTAGCTTCAGTTCACTTGTAGGGTTACAATTCGTCACGGGAGTATATAGGCTGTCAAGGGCCGTTGGGTACGACTGTTGATGACATGTGGCGTATGATCTGGGAGCAAAATGTAACCATCGTCGTCATGCTTACACCATGTATGGAGGGAAACAAGGTATTTCCATTCATTGAGGACTAGTTTCTGTTATAAAAAATGCATAATTAGTTTGTACCCAATGGGTATACTCACATGTATCTGTGTGTTCACTATTATTATACAAATGTGTACAATATAGACCAATCGAACTTATTTTTATTATTGTAGAGCAAGTGCGAGCAATACTGGCCTACTAATCCGTGTAAACCTAAGTTGTATGGAGATGTGAAAGTAAATGTTTACTCCGAAACAAATATGGGATGCTATGACGTAAGAATTATGCAAATATCAAATGTAAGTAGTGTTATTCGTTGTTATATTTTTTAAATCAATTGAATACATTCGGATAGTATACATTTGCCGTTTGTCTGCAAATGCAGTTGCTTTTAAGAATTAAATGTCTTCCAGGGGGATCAGACGCGAGAGCTGAAACATTTCCATTTCCTGATATGGCGTGAAAACTTGGCAGCAGTGAAACATGATTTGATGTTGAATTTTATTCAACAAGTTAGACAATCAGTGCCACCAATAGAAATCAGCGGCCCGATGGTTGTTCACTGCAGGTAAGTTGTGTTTGGTTCAGTTAACATAGCAAAATAAAGTTATTAATTATCGGAATTAATTTCACGTCTATAGGCGTCTTTATGCAAAAAAAACCTGTACATGTACTGGCAAGTTTAGATTGTCTGCAAAATTTCTACAAAATATTAAACAAAATAACAGTAGAAAGTAATTGTGCATGATACCACTACTGTTAAACTGGCGTACGCAGATAAAATTTCAATTTCCATCGCTCAGAAACATCACATTTTGTTGGACGTCACAATCATAAGAAAGTTAAGTATTTTTGTGTAATTAATACGCAGCTAAATCGTTTATTTCAATTTTTAAAATACTTATTAACACTGGTTTATAGTTTTAGTGTTCTCTTGTTTGATGCAGCATCTGTTTATACATCATTTTTGAGTTGACACGTCTACTCTTTGATTTACATCTGTGCCGCCCATGCTTATGTTGTCATTTTGCTTTTGTTCGCATTCAAGAGGTTAGCGAAATACGCTTGTAAAAAAATATCACACATCAATAAGTAACTGTAAGTAATATAATGCATTTTTATTGAAGTTACGTGCAATCTTGATTAATAACTTAATCAAAACGAACCGAAATTCCTGGAATATTTTACATTTGCCGGTCCAACATGCCCAATTTGAATAATCACAAATAATGTCTTGATTTCAACGTATTTCATAGTTCATATTTCTTCTTAAAGCGACAAAAGTGATATTTATGTCAACATTTTGTGGAATCGTGCGCCAAACAGACCTATGCAATATGGCTACGATATTATTGAAATGCGCTTATATGCTAATTCACGATACTTTTTTGTTTTCCAGCGCTGGAGTTGGGGGAACAGGTACATATATTACACTAGATCACCTAATACAGTTCATCAACGACCACGACTTGCAGGCTAAAATCGACATATTTGATCTTGTTCTGAAGTTGAGGAACAACAGGTGTCACATGGTGCAGACTCAGGTAGATTCTAGGATAACATCGAGCAACTTCCATATCCTATTTAAAGTTTTTTTTAGAAAAACATCATTCGAATCGCTTTTACAGAAGAAAAACATGCGCATATATATTTTATGGGGCGTTTATTTTCCAGTAAAACAAAATAGAGATCGCGAGTTTATGATAATCCATTACATGATATAATTAATCTATTAAATGATCCACGTTGGTTTTTGTTTAGTTTTTTGTTCGTCGTTATATACCACAACACGATTCCACAACTCTTCATTTTATTGTTTTTACTGCATTTTTATGGAGCATATTTGAGCTTGAACGTGTTCCCCTTTTTGCAGCAACAGTACATCTTCGTTCACGAGTGCGTTGCAAAACTGTTGGATGACAAGTATGGTGCTCATAGCAAGAGTGATTCCGGTACGTTTTACATTCCCTCTTATGTTGTCCGTATACACGACGAATATCCCATATAGCAGTTTGGCACATGTTTCAACATAATGATCCAACTAACATTTTGTTGTTATGTTGGAAGAAATATTGTCGTAAATGTGACCGTAATGATGTAGTATTATTGCAATCTATACCGTCATATTCATTATTATTTGAAGTGCAAGTAATATACTATCTTCTCATATTTACACTATTTCAATGATTTATATAAGATTCTTTTAAACATAACTATTAACTGTAGGTATATAGTCATATCTGATTATTAGACTGCTAGCCTGCTGTGACAGAAATCCATCACCCATTACTCGATAACTATATGAATTAGTCAATATATGTCCATTCCCTCCAGTAGAGTTGAATAATACGCGAAGTAAATGTAATTGTGCATGTAATACTACTATCATTGTTATGTTTGCAGCGAATGATGCCTACTCGTGTCTGAATGCAGATACAATGCATGAAAGTTCGTTATACGAAGAGCTATCGAACATATAAAAATACAAAAATCACAGCGTCTGCAATTCTCGTTACATGCACTTGTTAAGGACCAATCAAGAAACACCGCATGTTCGACCTCTTTCACACAATGCTTTAACAGATATTTGGTTGCATATGTCTTATAAAACGTAATGAAAGGCGTCACGTGGCAGACACTATTAATGTATACCATTTGTATTATATATATATATATGACATGTATGTACATATGACCCTTTGAATAACGAAACATATATTTGTCATTTTTTGATGAACACCTTGATTTAGACCAATTTACTATTATATAGAATATAATACATATATATTTAAATTCTACGTATTTAATACAATTGTTTCGAAATTTAATTTAATGTGCATAGTCTGTACTTGTTACGAAGATCACTATACTTTGATGTTGTGTAACAAGTTAATTAGCTCACCTGCTTACGAAGGGATCATGGTGAGCTATTGTTGTGGATGTAAGCTTCGCGTCCATTATCTCACGTCCGTGTGGTATCCGTCAACAATTTTACTGTAATCAAAAATTCCTTTTAAAGGGGCCTTTTCACAGATTTTGGCATTTTTTAAACTTATTCATTAAATGCTTTATATTTATAAATGTAAACATTGGATCGTAAAAGTTCCAGTAAAAAATCAAGAAAAAAATTTAAAAAAAGGAAAAGAACATTGCCCGGAGCAGGTTTCGAACCAGTGACCCCTGGTGTCCTGCCAGAGTCCTGAAGTAAAAACGCTTTAGCCTACTGAGCTATTCCGCCGAGTACACATTCTTAACGTATTTTATACATTATATAAGCAATCTTCGTAGTTTCACAAAATTTAACGACAAAAACAGAACACTCCAAATTATTCAATCGTTTCGCGTTGCAACGCTTTATAATTTTTAGGTTTTAAAATCGTCAAAAGATGCATATAATGGCTATATTAGAGCATGGTAAATGTTCAGTATTACTGTTTCCTCACAAATATCATAACTAAAACGAAAACTTACGAATCTGAAACAACTTTTTTCAATTTTGTCAATTTACCAAAGCGTGAAAAGATCCCTTTAAACCGATTGGCTGACTGTCATGAAACTTCACAAGAATGATCCTTGAGTATCGTCTTTGGAAGTGGTTCCGGTCTGTTAAATACAATGTTCATCGGAGCTATCGGCCTCTCTTTTTTTATTCTCTTGCATGAAAAGGGGCTACTATCTTATTAAATTTAATTTTAGTACGTTTAATTACATGAATATATAGCGTCGTCTTGTCACCATCCATCATAGTAATGAGTTTAGATGTTACAAAATGTGATCGTGCAATAATGCATAGCAACGAAACTACACTATCGGATTGGCGTTTGAAATGTAACTTAAATGAAAAGTGTGTCAGGTTAATCAAGCAAATCTCGTACAGACTTCTTAAATTGTATGTCATGTATGTTATAAAGTGTTCTGAAAATCCTTGAATTATAAAACTTAATTTGATGTACATGCAAAAAATACGTTTATGTCAGTTACAAATGTATTACATATTTTTTGCAGATAAAATTGTTAGGCGTTGAATTATTGAAGAATACCAGAGAACGATGGCCTTTATCATATGACTCTACCTCTCGTGAAATAATAATGTTTCATTATTTCACTCTCTCTAAGATCTTAGTACTTTGGATTGTTTTAAAAATTAAATTAAGTTTAATAACCTCATTGTTAGTTTACAATTTGATAGATAATAGACTACAAATTGTAATTTTAATAAAATTATATCATCATGCGACATGTTTATGACCATGATCATGGTAATGAAGTCACAATTAACATGAAATGTTATGACGCTCGTTTAATGTCCCTTATCAATTAAGTGTTCGCTCAATCCGAATGCGCTCAATATGTAAATCAATTGCTCTTCATTCGTGATAATATGTTTTATACGACCGCTGATTGGTAATAAGATCTTTCACTTAAATCATCAAATATCTTCAATTTCTTAATAGATCTTCATTAACACATATTGTATCATTATTGAATTATTAAATTATACGGTTATATTATTTATTTTAAAAATGTTAACAAATAAACATTTATTATATGCAATAATGTAGCGGGTATATACTTAAACACATATTTAGTATTTACATATCCGTATATGTGTAATGACTGTATACCATACTTTAATAAATATACTTGCGATCACAAATCGTATTGCCTTTGTTGTACTAGCATTCTGTTTAATGTTTGCCATTAAACAATGTGATTCACATACGAAAACGAGTTTAATATAATAAATACATACGCTTACATATACATGGTATCATTAAATTTGCTTAATATTTAATGTGTGCAAATGCATTTTTGTAATCATATATTATATAAACATAAGAAGGAGCCTGATCATTATTTTAAATGATAATAAATGCTTAATTTTAGCATAATAAGTTTAAGTTTTGATTTCCATGCAGTGATTTGATTTTAGGTGTATTTGTATTGTGGCTTAAGTTCCGTTGATACACTCGGTACGTGTGATACATATAGGATGCATACGAGCCTGAAATACCTTATTTATTTATACAAGATTGCTTTCAATATACATAGCTATATGTGATCATTCAAAACAATCACGATTCATTACTCGTCGTTTTAATATGTTATTGCCACTTAAACAATTTAAGGCTAGCTATATGTGTGCAATTGAAATATATTGTAACAGTTTCCTGTTGTAAGTGCTTTGCGGAAGCTTAGTCGTGTGAAGTGCTCGTGCAACAACATTGACGGTGACACTTAAATAAATCTTTGAACTGCTCTACAAGAAACTCAACTCTGAGGAAGAGAACTTTCTGGTTACATATAAATTGTTAACAAGAACATGCCTCATTTACCCTAGACTTAAGCAAAACTATAAATTCGATGTCCCTTAATCAGTTCTGTTCTAAAAACGATTATCAATAAAAATTTATCATGCATGTGAAAATTTTTGTTTGCGGGTTACTTTTAAAACAGAAAAACAGGATTTTAAAGAAAACGATTTTTTTTGCGTGCATCTTGTCTCTATGGTTAATTCGCGAATTCAAGAATGGACTATTTTAACTGGTTTAAATCAATAGTCGTTTTACAATTTTTTCTGTGACATTGTTTAGTTAAAAGTTGGACTTACTTCGACACTAATTAACTTTTTTTTGATATCTCAAAAACACGTGAAAACTTGACAAAACGACATTTGATATCAGGAACTTGCCAGAAACTGCAACTGCAGCTGGGTACACATATATGTACTTCAAGCCCAGATTTCTCGTATCACGAGTAAATGTAATGGTCTAATTTTCTTGATCTTGCTTTTCATAAGAAATATAAAGATATGCAGTCAACTCATTCTTTATCAAAATAGTGCCCTAATACTGAGACACAATTTTTCAATGTTTGCTTTAAATATGATTATTTGACAGTCGTGTTAAAAGGATGCCTTATTTCAGACAAAACCTTGTTGTTTGGATTGTGTGGTTTATTAAAAGGGGCCTTTTCACGTTTAGGTAAATTGACAAATTGAAAAAAGTAGTTTCAGATTCGCACATTTTCGTTTTAGTTATGATATTTGTGAGGAAACAGTTATACTGAACATTTAACATGCTCTAAAATAGCCATTATATGCATCTTTTTACGATTTAAAAACCTGAAAATTATAAAGCCTTGCAACGCGAAACGAATTAATAATTTGGAGAGTTCTGTTGTTGTCGTTACATTTTGTGAAACTTCGAGGATTTCTTATATAAAGTATAAAATACATCTTACACTGTATCAGGAAGGATGTCCAAATGATCTAAATGGAATACTGTTTACTCCAGGACTCCATGGGTCAGTGGTTTAAGCCCTGCTGAGGGTTACCTTTTTTCATTTTTCATGTTATTCTTTATTTTTTACTGGAGCTTTTTAGATCCAATGTCTACATTTATCAATATAAAGCATTTAAGGACAAACTTCAAAACATGCCAAAATCTGTGAAAAGGCCCCTTTAAAGATTTGATTTTGTTTCATGTAGAAAAATTATCACATGATAGATACTTCTGATCTCTGCATTGCAGACTATCTTTGACGGATCAATGATGGTACAACCTCGTGTATTTATCGAAAAGAATGCACGCTCTAAGCATAACATAGGCCTTTACAATTGTTATGAATACCTTATTTCGTTTTCGAACCGCTTTTGTAGATAAAAGTACGACGAGCAGAAACATAAACAAACTCCCACACAAAAAACTACTGGTAAATTTTCAAAGTATCGGCGGTTGCTTCAAATGTCAGATTCGAAATAAGTAAATGGCTTTTCTAACTGACTTAAACAATCATTTAATTATCTCACAACACGTGATAGACAATCATTTTCAATTGCACGATTGAGTGACCAATACTTCGGTGTAAACATATTTTATTCCACGAACAAACATGGTATACATTTGCATAGCATATACAATTACAACTGAGCCATATTGTTCCAAAAAATTATTAGAACAAAAGATCAGGATTTTATAGGGTTCTTCTCCATACGCAGTAATTGCAAGCTATTGTGTAACATTCCTTTAATTTGCAGGCATATGTATTTTTACAATAAAATATATCAAAAATAGTTTACCAATAAACGTAAATGTACGTTACCTATCAATAAAAAGTAGGTCCATAAAAATATATATATATAAACCTTCATATATATATATATCAATATCACTATATTAACAGTATCACTAAAAAGTGTATTTATTATTACGTGTAGACATTTTTATGCAAGGATTTCAACGGAAGCCAGAATCCGAATTCGGATAAGCGTACAGGTAGAAGATATCGGCCGAAATATGCAGTATTATTCTTTTAGCAAACATCCTTAATAAATAATATACTATAATAACCGTATATGGAATTATATCGCATTTTATGAATTATTACCGATTAAATTTTCAAAATCCGCAAATGTATGACTAGTAAAGTACTACCATGTGAGCAACATGACAATATCTGTTTATGGCTTTTTCCAGTATATGCTTGTACATGTATTCAAAAAAGCTTGTATTTAAAACTTTGAAAGCTTTGAGGAAGTCCTAAATGTTTATGTTTTCAACTTAACCTTTTTACAACTTCTCTTGAACTAGCATCATGTAATGGAGTGTTGGATTACACTATCCTGATCCTTTCATTTTTTTGAGCACCCTAATACATAGTGTATGCAATAAACTTTTAAAGTTGCTGCAAAGTACATGCAAATATATACAATTTTTATTTTGAACTCCCATGTTTGCAATTAACGCTGAATATAGATCTATTTTTAAAGATACCGGTAATTATTTTACGTTTTGTGTAAATTGATGTCTGGAATGATTAAGCCTGTGGCACTCAACGTTTTTGTCTCCGATAATTTATTCACAAACACTAGTCTTTGTTGAGCGTTTACATTGTCACAGTAGGGTCTCTGATAAGATTATAAACTACGTTCGTATCGAAATATATGTGGATTTAACGCGACTAAGAATGGTTCCGAAAAACATCCGCGAAATTAGTCGGGTTTTAACGATATTTTTCAACAACAACTAATCTAATCTAAATCATCGCCGTATATCTTTTTGCATATACACATGTAGTTTTTGTTTGAACTGAGAAATATTTACCATATGTCAGTGGCAAACATGCGTATAGATGTTTCATACGTGTATGTTTACTTTTATCAATAATCGATTATTGATAATCTGCGAGGGGTACCGATTGACTTTGTACTAAGAAGGGCGGAGTATTGAAAAATATAGTTCAAGTCCAAAATCTTGAACCAAATCAATCAGAATCGTGTTAGAATCGAAATTATATTTTTCTATGATGGTTTGTTGTCGAATAACCCACAGTAAGGAGTATAGATGCGTGTTATCAAATCACTAGCGCTTCGCACTCGTGATTTAATTCCTACGCATCTATACTCCTTTCTGTGGGTTATTCGACAACAAACTATGAAAGAAAAATATTATTTCTTAACTAGACGGACATGGTCATGGTATACTGAAAACATCTCTGTTTGATGGAACATGCATTAACTACCTGAATACGACTTTTCAATGCAAAGAAACACATTTGTCTTCCAACATAAATGTAAACATACACGTATGAAACATCTATACGCATGTTTGCCACTGACATATGGCAAGTTTGAATTAGATACTGATTTCTTTTCCTGGTAATGCCTGAGGTGAACAGTATTGTTCTACCAATAATGTCATTGTAGTGCATACAAAATGGTATACATGAAAGCCTTTACAAGGAAATAGTTATAATAGTATCTTAATATAGAATAAATGTATTGCATGATAACAGCCAAGTGTACAGTACATAGAATTGAAATTAACAAGCTGTAAATATTGAACGATCTGATAATACGGGTCAAAACAACCGAAACTGAGCATTCTCAAAGCAGCCTGGCTAAACATGCACGTGTTTGAGGTGGAATATGTATTGGTCAATCTCGAAAATGTGGTTAAAAATACAAACATTTTAATTGCGAAACTGATCGTCTAAAGGTATTTGGGTTATGAGAGTTATCTAAGAATTACCAATCGTTCAAAAACACAACAAATTGCACCTAGTGTGCATTAAACGCTTACTAACATAAACACAAAACTAAATAAAACTTCATGTAAACTTCACTAAATAAACAAAGTGAAACGTTCACATGCTGTTAAATTTGATTAAGCTTTCTTTTATTAAACTCGACGTAAAGCGACAGACTAACGGCATTGGGCTCAGCAACGTTTTTTAATGATCCCCGATATGACCGAACAAAAAATACTTCGGAATTCATGTCCGGATTTATATGGGCTCGGGATCAGATGTACTAGATAGCTAAATCTCGGTCCGACTTTGGCATTAAGCCGTCATTCAACCTACACTTGCCCCATTCAAAACTTCGACTGCTTAGCTTAACCCTTTTCGTCGTCGGTCAGCTTGAATTTTTTAACATGCGACCATAAATACAATACCCGATTTTCATAGAAACATGTAAAGAAGACAGACGCTGATATGCTGAGTCTTATCAGTTATCAGCGTTTCTTCGATGATCAGTCCTTGGAAAAAGAGCGAACCGTGGTGAAATTAAGGGGGGAGGGGAGGAGGGGCGTATGCCGTTTCCGCACCTCTGACACCGCATATGGTAATAATTATGCAAAATATTAATATAAAAAAAATAATTTAGGTTTCTTCGTCTGCATTTAAATCAAACATATCGTTTATGAACGAGATATCCGGTGTACTAATATTGATTACTTCAATAAAAATGATGGTTACCAGAATAGATACTTCAAGTCAAATAAAATACACTTATGTACAAAAACATAGAATGAACATAACGATTAAGCAAACCAATCAAGTCCATGTATACACGCTCTTTGCTATATGTTTGATATTAGTTTATCTTGTACATTGCTAAGTCGTGAACAAGGAAACTTCATTTGGTTTGTTAAAGGCCATGCAAACAGCGTGTTTGCTATACCTAAAGACTTTAGAAGTCAGAGTAATGTGACCTTGATCTATATATGGTGTTTTGGCAATGTTTCAGTGTGGCACTGTGGACATGTCAGCAATTTGATAACATGCCAGACCCCTGAGCTTTGACGTTAGACAAAAAACTTTTAAAAACCACAAGCAATAAGAAGAAATTTGCCGAGCATTTTCGTACAATGTAGCAACTAACCAACTCATCTTAATATTATCTATGCAGCTAAAATTATGGCATGTAATTATGTAAGAAAGTCTAGAGTTTAAACTTATTAATTCTCGAACAGATACGTATTGCATTGTAAAAAATACATGAAATAAAACGATATACTTCTAATTGTAATGGTTATCTAGGTCATCCATTTTCCACCACCGCTAAAATATGCTGCTACTATGTGGTCATACTTAAGTTTTGGTCTACGGTACACGGTAGTTATTTTCTACGATATCACGTTTGAGCTTTCGTACCAGTATACGTGCGTTGTCATTATTACCTTCATGATAACTACTTCCAGCCCTACAATATAAAATGAAGATCTGCTGTCCTTGTACTACAGTAATCCACTTTAAGTAACGGACGAGAAGGCAATCAAAGCACTACATTATTTTATATTAGCATAGATATATATCTATTTTGGTTGAAGAGCTCTTTAAAAAATGTTTTTCAGGAAGTTTATAGATTTTGAATTAAAAAAAACATGTTTAAAACTACATGATTATCATAATACATTTTAACAGATAATTAATAACCAAATATACACTTCAACAACGTTATTTCGAATACCGATAATCCGAAGGCACCGTTATTTCGAAGTATTTTTCGGGTCCCGATTTTGGTTCTTCTTTGTTTAATGTAAAATTGTATTGTTAATCCGAACTTCGTTAAACCGAGGAAATCGTTTATTCGAAGTGATTTTGTCGGTCCCAACAATATAATTCGCACCTAATTATCAATTTTTAATCCGAAGTCAAAATTGCAAAATACTGATCGTAATTTCACACCTTTGTCGTGGCGCGTCAAAAGCCGATAATTACATCTTTGTCGTCTGCGCGAACGCCGGTGTTCAGAGAGACATCGCGTATTATTTAAAAAAGATGTTTATTCATTTCCGAAAATGTATTCATATGTATGTATGTCTGATAATTTGTGCTATTCGTTATATTTTATATACTTTAATTATACTTTGTTTCAAATTGTAAGATTACATTTTGTTATAACCCATACGTTGTTATTTATAGACACATGACAATATTGTGTATTATATTTCATGTATTTAGACGATGTACATTTGTATAAGTCTTAATAAACTGTCTGTTCTGTTCTGTCATATTTTATATGTTCTGAAATTAGAGAAAAATAAAAACTAGAAAAAGAATCGTTTTATTTTTCCGTTTGTTACAAGTAGAATTTATTGCTATCTGACTTGTTTACGTTTTTAAGCGAGCATGTAACCGAACAATGCGAATTCCACAACGTTTTACTTTAACAGAATCAAAGAAGTCTTCTGTATAATGTTTATTTCGAATTATCGTTAATCCGAAGTTTTTTTTACGGTCCCGACGACTTCGAAATAACGGTGTTGAAGTGTATCTCAATTGTTTTTATAATCTTAAATATTGAGTGTGATAAGCATAAAACTTCATGTCTAGCCTTTACGACCGGGTAGTAAATGGTCGAGCCAGGCCACTGTGTACATCTATAGATCTTTGCTGAATACCACTACGAGTGTAAATTAAGATAACATGATGTAACTAACGTATGCAAAGGGATAACGATAAATATTTGTTTTTAATTTCTAGAGTTACAACTCGAGTAACCTATGTGTATTGATAGTGATGTGTAACCTGTCCACCTAATTAGCGAGTGTGCTTTGAAGCGTGTCAATCTATTCTCTGTGACCAGGAAGCTTGCAGCAGAAGTTTGCAAAGTTGATCAACAGGGAAAGACAGTCGAAATTGTATCTGGGTTCAAAACTTCCTTGTTCGGCGTCCATATTTGTTGACAGCTCGGTTTCTTGCGTCTGCGTAGTTTAATTTCATCGGTTGACTTAAGTTGAAGTTATCGCGTTACTTTGTTGGTGATTTATGATACACGCACCTTTACCTGTGAAATTGGAACACTTAAAAATGCTCTAGGTGTGGTGTTGACAGTTTTGAATGTGACAACGCCCGTTTCGATTTTGAAATGATCGATAAGGATAAAATAATCATATGGGCGCTAGTAAGTATATTTTAATTTACTAATTTAGTTAATTTTGCTATAATTTTACGATCAGCACAACATAAACATTGACTGATTGAGTTCGAGAAATATTGAAATTAATTATCATATTTAGTTTGCACTATGAACATGTTAAAAATTACTTAGCATAACTAAAACATATGTCACTTCATATTTTAATGATGCAAACTTAAGGTATTACACCTTAAAGGGACCTTTTCACAGATTTTGGCATGTATTGAAGTTTGTCAATAAATGCTTTAAAGTCATAAATGTTAACATTGGGACTAAATAGCTCCTGTAGAAAAAAAACTTTTTAAAAAGACAAAAGTAATTAACTAGGCTTGAACCACTGACCCTTTGAGTGAAATTCTAATGTTAAACCACTAGGCCATCCGTCCTGATACAGTGAGTGGTGTATTTTATATTTTACATAAGCAATCCTCGTTGTGTCACAAAATATAACTATACCAACAAAACTCTCCAAAAGATTTGATAGTTTCCTGTTTGTAATGCTTTATAAATGTCAGGTTTTTAAATCGTCGAAAGATGCATGTAATGGATAATTTAGAGCATTGGGAATGTTCAGTATTACTGTTTCCTCGCAAATATTGTAACCATCCCTTAATTATTCTCGTAGTATTGGCCCTCCTCATTGTATCATTCCTTTGACGAAAATCCCTCCAGAAATGCTGAACAGCCATTCGCCGAATTAGCCAATGGCTACAAATAAGGAAATTTGGCTAAAGAAAATTCCATTTGGCTACAAGGTTGTCTACATTGTCACCCATAAAATATCCAAAATAAAAAGAATTTAGCCACAAAAAGGTAATTTAACTACAGAAAATGTTCTTCCACTTTTAGAAGTTAAAATTAATTTGTGGTTTATTAATGACTACTACGAAGATTTTTCTCATGATTTCCGTTTTTCATTTGGAAGTAGGTCTGGTCATGTTTATTTCAGGCCAATATTATGATTACACATAATTGTGTTAGTTTGTTTTTGGTTTATTAGTAGGTTTATCAAATGTTGTGTAAGCCGCTTATTTGTGAAAAAATAAAATAAAATAATTTAAGAAAATCATGAACAAGAGTTTCGTTTCTCCATTTAAAAACTTTTTATAGAAAAAGAACATGCCCATACATGTAGTAACAAACCTTAGCAACCAATCAGAAGGGCCAATAGTATGAGAAATGGTGTACAACTGTACATGATGCTGAAAACTACATGGAGCTTAGTCTTGCCAGTATTTTGGCAAAACATTACTGATTTTAATATAGTTTTTGTTGCTATGTCCAAGAATACACATTAAACTATAGATTGCAGACGTATTAAACATGTAAGTTTTCAATATTTTGGATAAAAATATTTAGATGTTTTCATTAAGAGGGCCGATACTAGGGATACACATGCTACAACAAAATTGTGTGAATCTGAAACAATTTTTTTCAATTTTGTCAATTTACCAAAATGTGAAAAGGTCCTTTTAATATTCATTTTTAAATGGACTTTTATTGTGATTACCTTTAAAAAAAATATTTTGTTTAATCATTTTGGGGTTTGGGCCTGAAAAAACAAGAACAAGTGTTTATATAACTACTTCATCCTTCTCATTAACATCGAATACCCAGGCCTGCAAAACTACTGTCACTTGTTGGATACTAACACATTGTTGCTATTATGAAACCAATGCACCCATATCAAACAACATCACCTTGATCCAATTGGGACTTAAGTGGACTTGATCACAGATTTTTATGCTCCCCGAAATAAAATTTTGGCTGAGAATATTTTCTGTCACGCTTTTGTTACAGTTTCTCATAGGGCCTTGAATACTTTACCAATCTCTTTCATATTGGGCATGTAGGTACCTTGCATGGACCTCTACCTTTTAATGAGGTTTGATGTCACTGGGTTCAAGGTCAAGGTCACCGAGGCTAATAATAGATTTTTTGTCACGCTTTTGTACCAGTTTCTCATAGGGCCTTCAATACTTTACCAATCTCTTTCATATTTGGCATGTAGGTACCTTGCATCGACCTCTACCTTTTGATTAGATTTGAGGTCACTGGGGTCAAGGTCACCAAGGCTAATAATAATAGATTTTTTGTCACGCTTTTGTTACAGTTTCTCATAGGGCCTTCAATACTTTACCAATCTCTTTCATATTTGGCATGTAGGTACCTTGCATGGACCTCTACCTTTTGATGAGGTCACTGGGGTCAAGGTCTAGGTCACCGAGGATAATAATAATTTTTATGTCCCCTACTATAGTAGTGGGGGACATATTGTTTTTGCCCTGTCTGTTGGTTGGTCTGTTGGTTGGTCTGTTGGTTGGTTTGCGCCAACTTTAACATTTTGCAATAACTTTTGCTATATTGAATATAGCAACTTGATATTTGGCATGCATGTGTATCTCATGGAGCTGCACATTTTGAGTGGTGAAAGGTCTAGGTCATCCTTCAAGGTCAGAGGTCAAATATATGTGGTCAAAATTGCTCATTTTATGAATACTTTTGCAATATTGAAGATAGCAACTTGATATTTGGCATGCATGTGTATCTCATGGAGCTGCACATTTTGAGTGGTGAAAGGTCAAGATCAAGGTCATCCATCATGGTCAGAGGTCAAATATATGTGGACCAAATCGCTTATTTTATGAATACTTTTGCAATATTGAAGAAAGCAACTTGATATTTGGCATGCATGTGTAACTTATGGAGCCACACATTTTGAGTGGTGAAGGTCAAGGTCATCCTTCTAGGTCAAATATATGGGTCTAATTGCTCATGTAATGTAACTTCTGCAATATTGAAGCTAGCAATTTTATATTTGACATGCATGTGTTTCTCATGGAGCTGCACATTGTTAGTGGTGAAGGGTCAAGGTCAAGGTCATCCTTCAAGGTCAAACGTCATATAGGGGGACATTGTGTTTCAAAAACACATCTTGTTTTTAGCTGGTTATCAACACATAGATTAACAAAGCGCATCATCGGGGAGCATCCATCAGTTTCACTGATATTTTTGTTTTTTAAAGATTATTTATAAAAGTGGTTAATTGATAAATGTACATAGCAGAATAATAGAACACCAGTTTTATAACAAGAATAGAATTTTAGAAAGAAAAAAAGACAGAAAAAAGGTTTACCTAATCTGGGTGCGACCAGTGATCTTTGGATTAAAATGCTTTAGCCTTATAACCACTTTAGTTTCCTCACAGTTCCATCATATAAAATGCATTTTATATGCTATGCTACATAAGCAATGAACTAGTTGTCACGAAATATAACAGACCCAACAGAAACATTATTATTAAAATTAGTATTTTGTAAGGCTGTGTAGATTTCTCAATTTTAGATGATGATTTATCATTTAAAAAATGTGAATTTTAAATTTTAGTCATTTGCATTATTTTGCAGTTTTTTTATGGTGATCTTTATTTTTAGAATCTGAGACAAAAGTTTGAAAATGGGCATTTTGGCAATATGTGAACAAGTCCTTTTAAAAGAAATCAAAATTGAGTTTGGGAGTTTTACAATTTATGATATCTTCACATCAAAACTTGCATATAACACTTATAGCCTCATATTCTGTACTTAAGATCTACTTAACCTTTCATCAGCAAATATGGTATTTTGCAATCTTGCATACTCCTTCAAATCTCATTTCTTGAAAAGAGTTTCTAAAATGGGTCTCGTGTCAAGTTATCTCATCTTTATTATATGATGTAGTGTGCTGTAAACTGTATATATTTCATAGTTATAGCATTTGAAGAAAAAGTTACTTCCCAAGCATATAAAGTTGTTCTTTTACATTTTACAGAGTAAAGAAAATGCTAAAAAATATTAAAGTATGAAAATATCTTTTGAGATTGTTTAATAATACACCTTTTAGGGGTTGTTTTTGTTTGCAGATCATGCTCTGAAAATGGGAAAACAAAGAAGAGTGTATTATCAGAGCTTTCATAAACGTAATGTTTGCACATAAACAGAATTGTCCACACAAAAAAGACACTAAAATAATTCATATTCTTAAATCCATGCATATATTTATCATGTTATATTGATAAACTGATGAAAAAATACCATTTCCACGTGCAAAAAAGATAAAAACATACATATACCCCATGTGTTAATTTTTTTATTCAAAATCTTAACTCATAACTGAGATATTCAAGTTTGAAAATTGTTGCGTTAGAAAAGTCTTCAAGTGTATATGAACATTCAGACAGAATTAGCAACCAAGACCAATAATTGTGATTCAGGACAGCTTTTAGGAAGATTATGTGCCCTGTTGTATAAAATTAGGGGACGGTTGGCATGCAAGATGAAATGCAGGTTAAGGTTTGCATGCAACAAGTATAAATCCAGATGTTATTTTTTTCACCATTTTTGGAACGGGGCTGGGTTCCTTTGTATTGGGAAAAATCACATTGTTTTGGTTTAAATTTGTAAATTTATGTATTTTTTTGGCTCACAAATACTTTAAAATATGGAATTAGTGTTTTCAACAATATATTTACTTAGGTTCAAAGCATAGAGCTGCATAGTGAAATTAACTTTAATAATGTTGCAATTTATTTACCAAATTTTTTTTTTTAAAGATTGAAGACTTCAATTTGAAATTTAGGCAGTCATTTGGGATAAAAACATATTTTTTGTACATTAGGAATGTGGCCAGATAACAGCTCAAAAATTGACAAAAAAACCCTGATATTTCTGAAACTGCTACATATATTGAATTAAAACTTCACTCATGTTTTAGGGATCATCATGTTAGGTTGCAAACCCAGGCCCATAACTGAGCTGCAACATCAGCAGAATTATGCCCTTTTTTGTACTTTCAGGTTAATGTTTGTGTGAAACAACTGCTATCTTAAGCTGACTTTTACACCTAATATGGGACTGCATATGGGGCAAGTTTGGTCAAGGTCACTGTTGCTAAAAGAATATAAAAAAGTTTGCACTCAGTAACTTAGGTTAGGGTGAAGATACATGTATGCGAAAAAAAATTGTATGTTAAATACTTGATGAGCATGAGAGGGACTGAATTTGGGACCAGTGAGAGAATAACATGTTGACTTGGGAAACAGGTATTTTTGCAAAAAATGATATTACAGCAATGTGCTTATGTAAAAGTGGAACAGTCTGCATGTAATAATTACTTTGAGAGCACTATTTATGATATTTTGTTTTTGTTTATTTACAAGCGCAGGGTTCTAAAATCTTGTTTTCAAAAAACAATCGCCTTTTCATATTGGAAGACGATCAAAATTAATGGTGTCAGAATATTAAAATATGTGATGTACTATTTCAACTTAAAATATTAAGTTTTAAACAATCCTTTCTGCTCTTGGAGTGGTTATAGTCTAAATATGTCATTTTCGGACATGTTGATTTTATGTGACTTTGTTTAATTTATCTGATTTTCAAAATTGAATATCATACATATTCATTGAGTGTTGTTAAAAAAGATGACCATTTGTTAAGCAAACATTTAATGAGTGTGATACAGTACATTTTACCTTTATGTTGTGACATTTAACCAGGATATGAGTTTACACTGTAATCATATCTTTATACAATGATTTTGCCAGCAAAGGCAAAAAATCATAGCTAGTTGCAACCCTGGCATGGACACATCAACAATTAAAAATAAGTTAATTATTCACCATAACTTAAAAAACTACCATGTACTTAACCAGCGATAATATATACTTCTCAACATGAATCCCAATACTTTCTGGAAGAAGCAAACGCATGAAGAAGCACTATTATTTCTCTGATGATGATACTTCGGTATAATGATTGCCATTATCCAAGCAACATAAGTCTAACCTTTGAGTAAGAATGAGTAATAATTTTGTTTGTTTAGAACAACAGTTACTGAGATACTAAATTTGCATTGGCCTGTGACAAATGACCTACCGGTACATGATTTCTGCATGCTTATCACTGATAAATGATGACTATTTTCAGAAAATATAATTACTAATATTAATAAAAAGTTTTCAGACTAATTCAGTCATACCTTTTAATCAAATGCAAAATATTTTCAAACTATAAAACAGTCAAAAAGCAAAAACCTAATAAGGTTAAATGGCTGATTCTGCAAAGGGAATGTGAACATCCTTTAGATGATAGGAAGTACAGTTATAACTTGATCCAAATATTGGGACTCAAACAAATCCGGTTGGGACATGACATTTTTCTGCTTTGAGAAACAGTGAAATTCTGGGATAATGTCAAGACTGATTAAACATGTGTAAAAGAATGGACTAACAAAGCTTTAAATAAAAATATATATTAATTCTGTAGTATTCAGAAATATATTTAGCTAAAGGAATGACATAATATTCGAATAAGACTTGAAAAATATCAATTTTAACCAACGCTAAATTTTCTTCTAGGTGCCCCAAGATCTTCAGTCAGTAAAAGATATTTAAGTTAATTTACCTCTTGCAAAATAAAGACAGAAATTGTTGGCTACATTTACTTCCTGCTACATATAAGAACAGGTGCAACAACACATCCGATTACAATGTCCAGTTGGGGCACCAGTGTCTGTGACAGATGTAGTTGTCTTCATATCAGGTTAAATTTAAATTTGTTGTGCTTAAATAGGCCATATTTGAGGAAAACAAAGTGCAGAAATGACAGTAAACAGACTTGACCAGAGTTGTAATGTTAGTTATTCAAACTATGAAAAGATCACTGAAAAGCATCCAGGCTTTATACTTTATAGGTTCAGAGCTCTTTGTGTCATATGTTTGTTTTAAAAGCTTGACTTTCATAGGGAATTTACCTATGTATATTATCACTTCTTAACTTCCACTTATATCAGTTGCTAGATAGCACGCCTATGGGAATTCCCATGTAAGTGCACATGCATATAAGCATTTCAGGTTTGTATTACATCTCACTTCATACATTTAAAACTTACCGTTGGTTTAGGATTTGCAGGAGTTTGTTACATTGGGTTGTCAGAGATTTCCTCATTCAAAGAAACCTGTAGTTTTGTCCATATAAATGCCTAAACTATTAATATTGTGGAAAAATTATTCTGCAATTATATCATTTATTATTTACATGCTACGTGATACAAAAGTTCTGCAACAGGTGATTTGGTATAAAGGAAAATTGTGTAAGATGATAATGATATGATTTTTGCGTGAGAATGTCATTCTTGTTTTTCATTGAGCAATTAACTTACAGTAACATATATTGTCAAAATTTCAACATAGGTGCCTAATTTAGTTTACTACCACTTTGCAAAAATAAATTTAAGTCTACAGAGAAACATTTTAAATGTAAAATATTCATTTGCAAATTAGAATCAAGATTTGAAAAAAGGCAAAAATACAACATTTAGACTATATACAGATGTATTATGTTGATTGGCAAACATGGCTTTACATGAGTACTTTTCAAGTCACCAATCCAATGTTTAATTATTATCTGGAGTGATCAATATAATGACACACAACATTTTTTTCTTTTAAAGCTTGTTTTTACAAAAATTGCAATACTTGAAGGGGCATATTTATTTCAGAAAATCTAGGAGACTTAAAATTGCTTGCGTTTGCATATAATATGCAGAGAAAACAAAGATATTAATTTTGGATGTAAAAAAGTGTGGCTTATAGTTGTCACGTAATTATGTATCGTTCGTGGAAAACACACAGTAACAACCAAAGTTCATTTCTGTTTTCATCGAGATTTATTTCTGTTGAATATTTTCTAACACAACGCTTGCTAAGGTACACGAAATACAAGTTTACAGCGCGGCAGCCAACATGGCTGCCACGTCAAGAAAGCGTGACTACTCTACTCGATTGTCCGAATGGCTCGAATGGGGTCCGAATGGCTCTCTATGGCTCTCTTCTGCATATTTTGACGAGGTATTTATACCAATTTCGTTACGTACTCGCCTAATTCGTGACCCATGCCTGTCATCAAGTAATGGGCGTCAAACGTGTGCATACCGGACTTTTACGTCTCTGTACTCGCGGGTCTCCATTTAATTTGACATCTCCAATGTGTATTCACACCTGGAAAACGCATCGGACTGTCGCTTCTTCCCGCTTAATGTACCTACTAATTGTTTATATGCATTTTGCGAGTCACGATTCTTATATTTTTCTGTTCGTTACATATTACTGAAATATACCTATCGGAATGTCGCTTCTTCCCGCTTAATGTACCTAATTGTTTATATGCATTTTGCGAGTCACGATTCTTATATTTTTCTGTTCGTTACATTTTACTGAAATATACCTATTATCTTTTCATAAAATAAAAACTCATAATAATAAAATAATATACCCATTATAACCCGTTACATTACACAGCTTCCCCTTTATTTTATTTTTTTAAATATTTTATGATATTAAAAAAATCTTTAAAAAATTTTACTATTAAATTACTAATTTAATGAAGAAAAAAAACTAGATTCATATAAACACACACAAATGATGGAGAATATGCGGATAACAAAAAGATTTCCTTGACAAGCGTCTCTGCTGAAATAAATAACATTAGTAATTGTTATACAATTTAAATGTCAAACAAAATGTTGTGTAGAACATCATATGTTGATCGTTGGCCATCTGTACATCTGGTGTCGTCCATGTTGTCTTGAAGTTGTAGCTCGCGGCGAATACGATGTTTCATTGAAGTCATTGCCGCCGTCATGACGATAAGCCGATTGTGGACTAGCCTATGGCGATTGGCATTCGTTTGTTGATTCAGATCTGCTTTCCGATGTTGATATTGCGTCGTCGATTGTCGTTCCTGTTTTAATCATCGTCGATGTTGTGGTTTGCGTTGTTGTTTGTACTTTTAATGTTGGTTCCTTCGTCTTCATTTCTCTTGGGATATTAAGATCTTTTATTGGCCATAATGCTCACGAGGTATTAACTATAGCAGTGTTCTCCTTGATGTCTTAGGCCTCGGAAGTATCATTCCAAATGCGTTATCTACGCACGTCAAACAGTTGAACGGCTGCATCTTCTCTATAGTGTTTAACGTCACAAGTATTGTATCCAGTGTTGCGTCACTTGTTGTCCTTCGAAATCTTCTGGCGTTGGTCTTCTTTTAGCGATAGAACCAGGTATTCACTTTGAGAGTAAACGCCGTGATGTTCCATCCTAATCATGTTGTTTGTTTCTTCTATTCGTTGTGGAAGGGGTTGTCTCGCGAAGTCGCTCTTCGGCGTTGTCTTGAAATCTGGATATTTTTATCTGCGTCGTGGTGATACAAGTATCAGTTGTTCAAAATCATGGCAAACATTTATAAATATCCCCTTAGGTTCCTCTTAAATACCGTCATGACAACTTACTGTGATATCTTATTCAAAAAAATAAATTCTTTACAACGTGAAATATAAGTCAATTCCTCAAAACATACTTCGGATAAGTACACGATAGTTTGACATCTGACAAACCATTTACTTTATATGTTTTGTGTACCGCCTTAGGCATCATATGATTACTATTTCGACTATTTGGTATTTTGTCATTTTACGCACGTGCAGCCAGTAAATTGTAGACAGGCGCGCGCCACGTTATTGCCCTAGAGTATTTGGTAATGACAGACGTACCTGTTCATATAATGATTTCATAAACCTCATCTTTAATACTAAAGTTTTGCCGTTGGGCATAGATTTATTGACATGTTCGACCTGTGCACTTGTAAAGATGCGCAACTATGACAAGGCAGACTTTTATATATATGCATTCATAATATAAGAACACGTATCGGTATACTTCAAAATTCAGGTCTTTGCTCCTAATCGAACTACTCAAATAATTCTTATGCGACATCGCATCTTCTGTCCATAGCGTAATTTGCTTCGATGGCACAGGGATAAATTCTCTTACTCATGAGGATGCTAAGGTTATCAGAACCTCGGGCTCGGTATGTCCGAACGCTGATCAGTCAACCATGCTCATAAAATATCATTGTAACCCTTAAACAATTATATTAGAAATTTAATGCGTACATATCGTTATATTTTAACTACGCTATACGCGTCAGATCGCATTAAATTCTTACTTAAAATTACTCAAGACCTTCAATATTACCGATATCCTACATATATTTGCATCAACACAATGACATATATACATATTTACATAATTTTTTTTTAAAGTGTCTGCCCTATTCATATTCGCAATTACCGTTACTGTTCTTATTTCCTATTTTCTTTCTTTTACAATTCGGAAAACTATTTTTAAATTTTCCAATAATTTATTTATTCGTCCTCTTTAATTTTCTTTATCATTCTAATAAACAAAACCCGCCTTATTTTCCTTATTAAAATAATAAACAAAACCGTCTTAAATAATCTAAATTCCTAAATTCTTGATTCTGCCAATGTGAAATACTAGGTAAATTCTTTGAATATTTTTTATATTTGTTCCTCCTTCGAGTTTTTCTATTATATTAATAAATAAAATCATCCACAAATTTTCTTTATTAAAATAATAAACAAAACTGTTTTTAAACACTGTTATTTTTCCTCGTACATTTTAATTTAATGAAAATTTACAAACATTCCAACAATTTAAAATGTATTGGTATGCAAAAAAAACATAAGTCCGTACATAATCCTATATTCTAACAATACCAAAAATATATAAAAATTCTTTAAATACTCTCTGTGTGTACACCTTTAATTTAATGATTGTAAAACTAATATATCTCTTTTTATTCTCAATTCACCGCTATTTATAAAAATGTACCGATAAATGCAAAATTGGCATGATTTTGATATTTGCAAAATTTGTTCGTACATAATTGATTATCATCATTATTATTTTTAACATCTGACTACGTAGAATTCTTTAAAACAATTTTTTATAAATTTCGTTGTCATGACGCCTTTTACTTTTTATTTCTTACTTGATAAAATTTGAAATAAACCCCTGTTTGCCGTAATTAATGAAAACACTGACCGTTTTCCATGTCGCGTTCTTCTTTGTCCCGTTGGCCTGTGATTCCGTATAGTGTTGTTTGTACTCCGTTTTCCATGTCGCGTTGGTTTTTTTCCTGTTGGTCATTGAAATGAGTGGCACTTCTGGTTCATCCTGGCACTGCGCACCATTAAATGTACTGTGTCACATAATTATGTATCGTTCGTGGAAAACACACAGTAACAACCAAAGTTCATTTCTGTTTTCATCGAGATTTATTTCTGTTGAATATTTTCTAACACAACGCTTGCTAATGTACACGAAATACAAGTTTACAGCGCGGCAGCCAACATGGCTGCCACGTCAAGAAATCGTGACTACTCTACTCGATTGTCCGAATGGCTCGAATGGGGTCCGAATGGCTCTCTATGGCTCTCTTCTGCATATTTTGACGAGGTATTTATACCAATTTCGTTACGTACTCGCCTAATTCATGACCCATGCCTGTCATCAAGTAATGGGCGTCAAACGTGTGCATACCGGACTTTTACGCCTCTGTACTCGCGGGTCTCCATTTAATTTGACATCTCCAATTTGTATTCACACCTGGAAAATGCATCGGACTGTCGCTTCTTCCCGCTTAATGTACCTACTAATTGTTTATATGCATTTTGCGAGTCACAATTCTTATATTTTTCTGTTCGTTACATATTACTGAAATATACCTATCGGAATGTCGCTTCTTCCCGCTTAATGTACCTAATTGTTTATATGCATTTTGCGAGTCACGATTCTTATATTTTTCTGTTCGTTACATATTACTGAAATATACCTATTATCTTTTCATAAAATAAACTCATAATAAAAAAATAATATACCCATTATAACCCGTTACATTACACATTGTATTCACACCTGGAAAACGCATCGGACTGTCGCTTCTTCCCGCTTAATGTACCTACTAATTGTTTATATGCATTTTGCGAGTCACGATTCTTATATTTTTCTGTTCTTTACATATTACTGAAATATACCTATCGGAATGTCGCTTCTTCCCGCTTAATGTACCTAATTGTTTATATGCATTTTGCGTGTCACGATTCTTATATTTTTCTGTTCGTTACATATTACTGAAATATACCTATTATCTTTTCATAAAATAAACTCATAATAATAAAATAATATACCCATTATAACCTTTACATTACACAGTCAAAAAATTACAGCATATTTTTCCTTTACATGCACAATTTAAATTGACCTATGTGAACTGTGTGTTTGAAAAATGATGCAATTTCAGGTTATAAGCCTCTTGAAGAAGATGGAAACTGAATACTTAAGTAAACCCTTTTTTGAATAGTAATATGAAGAAATACAGATATTTTCATGCACTATTTACAGAAGTACTGTTTTGTTAAACGGTGAGAGTATCCTATCACGAAGTATTATTTCATAATATTTTCTCGCAATTCAATTTTTATGCCCCCGGATCGAATGCTCGGGGGTATATTGTTTTTGGCCTGTCTGTTGTCATTCTGTCACTCTGTCATTCTGTCCCAAAACTTTAACCTTGGTTAAAGTTTTGCGATAACTTTTGCAATATTGAAGATAGAAACTTGATATTTGGCATGCATGTGTATCTCATGGAGCTGCACATTTTGAGTGTTGAAAGGTCAAGGTCATCCTTCAAGGTCAAAGATCAAATATATGGCTTCAAAGCGGCGCAATTGGGGGGCATTGTGTTTCTGACCAACACATCTCTTGTTAGAATTTTTCTCATAATTTAAAAGTTTTTTGTTGTTGCAGTATTTCCAGTAAAAATCCTTATTCAATTTATTTCTGATAAAATATATATTTTGTTTGCAAATTTGTGTCAATTGTAGTATTTCAAATGTTTAACAAGTGACCTATTGCAGAGTGATTAAATAGTTTTAGTTTTAGTAATTATCTTAAAACTTGTCTAATACCGTTTTCTCATTTTCATGGAATCTTCATCAATTTTCCAAGAACATTTGTTTTAAAAAATGATGACTTGGAAGAGTTTGAAACTTGCCAATGTCAGATGGGTTAAAAGCAAAGTAACTCATGATTTCAATTTGAGAAAAACACAGATTCAAACATGTCAAATTTGTTGTCCAATCAACTTACAAAAAGTGTTAAGCCCTCATATGAATGACCTCAAAGCTTTTTCCATCATGTTTCTTGTACTCTGTATTTTGTTTTCAGGTCCCTTGCATATTATTGTGTCTTTTACAAAGATGTGAAGCTGTAGTGTATGGTGGAGATTGCGACAGCAACAGCAACTGCACAGATGCTGGTACCATATGCAGTGAAAAAGTTCCACGCAAATGTGACTGTAATTCGACTGGTTTCTATCTTAATGGAACTTCTTGTGCTGCAAGTGAGTGTAATTGGGTTGGTTTCATTAAGAATAAATTGTACAACTTAATAATATTATCCAGGGGGTGGGGGGTAGGGGTGGGGAGGGGCATGTGTATACTGCAGCTGACTGCATTTAAGTAAGCCTTGTTTGACTTGACTTAAAAAATGGCATCATGTTGATGCTATTCTTAAAGGAGAATCATGTATTTTCAGTAGGTAAGCCACTTTATATTTCTTTTAAATTACTAATTATGTCCTTTTGGCTCTCCAGTGTATTTTATGCCCCCGGATCGAATGATCGGGGGTATATGGTTTTTGGCCTGTCTGTCTGTTTGGCATTGTATGTGTGTGTCTGTCTGTCTGTCCCAAAACTTTAAACTTGGTCATAACTTTTGCAATATTGAAGATAGCAACTTGATATTTGACATGCATTTGTATCTCTTGGAGCTGCACATTTTGAGTGGTGAAAGGTCAAGGTCATCATTCAAGGTCAAAGGTCATTTTTTTCTAAAATAGCTGCCGTGCGGCTTCAAAGCGGCGCAGCAGGGGGCATTGTGTTTCTCAAACACAGCTCATGTTCAAAATTGTAGAAGTCAGAATGAAAAAGTTATTGAAGGAAAACTGTCCACACATCAGTTGTTTATTTGATTGAGATTCGATAAAATGGATTAACTGATATCATTTTCTCGTGTACTTTTCAGTATTTGAGCATGTGTATAGAAAAATATAACAAAACTCACGATTATTTTTTTTGACATGGTTTTATCTCTAAAAATTAATTGATTGCTGAAATATAGTGGTTTATTGCCTCCTTTTGGAGCTGACTTTTTTAAAGCACATTTTGGGACTTGACTCTTAAATGACAAATAGATCATTCCTGTGTTAAAGGGTTGTACACAAAATACCTACCCATATTTAATAAGGTTTATGTGTGTACATCAAAATTGTAGTTTTATAGCTTGGGGTATAATATAAGTGTTTTCTTAATAATGTTACTTAGGCCACAACAAATTGAAGATTTGTTCTATGAATTTTAGCCCCCTAAAAATGGAGTGAGCGAAATAAAAATAAATAAATTTGTATTCTATTTTTTTTTTTAATCACAGACGAGCTAAAAGCAAAAAATACATATATTGTCAATGTAAATTGATATATTTTGCCAAATAAATGCATGATATCTGCTACATACCAATACAAGATCATTTAGTAGTAACAACTGAGTTTTAGCTCTTATCCAATGTTTGTAAAAATAAATAACAAGAAATATCTTTAAAAAAGATATACGGCGTTGATAGTTCAATGAATGAGATCAAAGATAGCGAATGTTTTTTTTATCTGTGCAGTTCTTAGCTGCATCACACGCAGTACAGGATGTTACGCGGAGTTTTCGCGGCTTATTTTACAGTATTACATATTGCTGGTTATAAACCTATAGATACAAAACAGAAAACCAAAAGAAGAATGGAAGTGAAATTAAAACATATGAGTCAACCGGCCACACGCGAAGTATCCGTATTTATAGGCGCGTTCTTCGAACAAATCTGTTTTAGTGGTTTGTCGGGCATTGCTATTTGATTCGATTATTAACAGTATCGAGAATCATCGCGCTCATGCTTAATACATAAGTCAATATGGTGGAATAATTATTGTTAAATTAATAAAAAATAATATGTATCATTGTATTGTTGAAAACACATTAAGAATCTATTATTGACATACCATAATTATATTGCTTAATATCTTCATTTAACATATTTCTGGTCTAAAGAAAATTCCAGGTCACCTAGTTCACGGATAGCGTCTTTATTATATAACGATTATTTTACTGGCCTTGAACTCCGGTGATGACCTGTATATAAACTCTGACATTCACACACTGGCCGCGAATTGACCCGATACTTCGTGGGTTGAAATGCAATGCATTAAAGTGAGGCCTGGATTCCACTGCTCTTTATACTTTTACATGTTAACATGTTGACAGGAATATGGAAGTAAGTACTTAATATGAGAACATAGCCTTTAAGTATAAACGCTTTTGCGCTGACAATCCTCTGAAAATAAAAGGTGCACGCACAAACTGTATTGATGTCGAGAATTGAGTGTAAAACTGTTCTATCTATTAAGCCTTTTCATTAGAGATAAAATTGTTTCATGCAGTAAAACAGTGTTACAAAGACGCGGATATGTTTCCAATGTTCCGGTGGTATACTCAAATCAGCCAATGGAATAAATGAAGTGTATTCATTCGTACCTAGCCGCGGGAAATTTTATTTGAATTTTATTGGACACTTACAAAGGTCAGGTAAGGTGAAAAGCTGGCTTAAAACAGCTACGCCGAAAAAAATCTCCAATAGCTGTTCTGCTTACTCACACCAGGTAGTGACTACACTTGGGGACTTTTCTAACGCATCACTTTTCAAACTTGAATATTTCAGTTATGAATAAAGATATTGATTAAAAATTTTATATAGGATCATTTGACTACATTCTGTTAAAGCTCACGATAAAATCATTCGCCCATGACGATTGGACGCTTTAGCACGTGGGGTAGGTGTGTTTCCATATGTTTGCACGTGGATGTTGAAACGCGATTTAATTCTAGTTATCCCCACGTTTTTCGGAAAAAAGTGGGGATATTGTGGTGATGTGCGTCTGTCCGTCCGTCCGTCCTGGCCACCTGCTCCACGCCCAACCCTCCTCCTTTTTCAGCGGGCTTTTTCCTTGGCGGAGATGATACAATAAACATCAAGCATAATCAGTGATTTTTCTTCGCATTATATTTTACAGCCAGTGCCTTTTGATTGGGGAAAAAGTGCGATAAACCATGAAAGTGCGAAAATTTAAACAGTATTATTATGATTATAAATAACAGTTATCAGTATACCAATTGTTAATAAGCCCATGTTTAACTGCTTTGTAAAATTTATATTGTAAAGTGCTAGGGAGTTAAACTGTTGTATGACCAATTGAATTTATTTAAATTTATTAAAAAAGTTTGGCTTATTTTTTTGGAAATTTTTGCCAGATTTTTGTGATTTTTAGCTCACCTGATTGCTCAGGTGAGCTTTTGTGACCGGTCTTTGTCCGTCGTCTGTCCGTCCATCCGTCAACATTTGTTCGTAAACACTCTAGAGGCCACATTTATTGTCCGATCTTTATGAAACTTGGTCAGAGGCTTTGTCCCAATGATATCTCGGTCGAGTTTGAAACTGGGTCGTGCCGGGTCAAAAACTAGGTCACTAGGTCGAAAAAAAGAAAAAAACTTGTAAACACTGTAGAAGTCACATTTCATGCCCAATCTTCATGTAACTTTGTCAAATGTTTGTCTTAATAATATGTTGGTTGAGTTCAAAAGTGGTTCCGGTCAGTTGAATAACATGGCCGCCAGTGGGCGGGGCAGTTTTCCTTATTTGGCTATAGAGAAACCTTGTCAACACTCTAGAAGTCACAATTTTTGCCCAATCATCATGAAAGTTGGTCAAAACATTGGTTTTGATATCTCGGACGAGTTCATTAATGGTCCAGATCGGTGAAAAAACATGGCCTCCAGTGGGCGGGGCATTTTTCTCTATATGTATATTGTGAAAACATGTGAACACTCTAGAAGTCACATTTTTTGCCCAATTTTCATGAAACTTGGTCAGAACATTTGTTTCCTTGATATGAGAGTAGAGTTCGAAAATGGTTCCGGTCAGTTGAATAACTTGGCTGCCGGGGGGGGGCGCAGTTTTCCTTATTTGGCTATAGAGAAACCTTGTAAACACTCTAGAAGTCACAATTTTTGCCCAATCATCATGAAAGTTGGTCAAAACATTGGTTTTATTGATATCTCGGACGAGTTCGAAAATGGTCCAGATCAGTGAAAAACTTTTGAAATTGCCATGATGAAACTGTTTTAAGTGTTTGTATATTGTCATTTGCACATTGATGTCATGTTTAAATAAACATCCACTGTTCTTGTCATTCTTGAATATTTAGGTTACATTCTTTCGAAGTATATGTCCCTATTTTATTGGGTGAAATATGTATACTAGTTTATTAGTGATGAATGTTTATAAATTGTTACCAGTTGGTCTCAAATGACTAAATGGATAATTGCACAAGTCAGGGGTATGGCATTGTTTAAGGGTTAAATAAAAATGAAGAGCACAATGTGAGCTTTTTTGTTTTATGATCTGTCTATGTCCAGCGTCCTGCAATATGCATCATGCTTCCTTATTTTAGCTCTCTTGACGCCACATCTCCATGAAACTTAGTCAGAATGTTTGTCTTTACAATAATTATGTAAATTTTAAATCTAGATAAAGTGGGATAAAAAAAACTAAGTAACCATGTCAAATCTTAGAAAAAAAAGATACTTTTGTCACCACTCTAGAGGACACTTTCTGGCATTATCTTGATGAGATTTAGCCAAAATGTGCCCTCATCCTAGCTTTAGTGAAGGATGAGGGTCATTATTAGAGTAAAGCCGGAGGCTGAGCATGTATACAATAGCATTATGTTCGGAGTCGTTCGAACTAATCGATTAATTCGCCAGTACAACGAGAAAATCGAGTCTACCCGAAGTAATCCCAATCGAGTACACCGGAAGCACTAAGCACATTTTTCATAATTCAAAGCTCAATGTTTTGTTGAAAAAACACAATGGGCGGGCAAAGCAGATATAAAATATTGCAGAATAAATGTATGTTAAACAATAAAAATGTTGGGTAGGTGTATACATGCTCAGCCTCCGGCTTTACTCTAATAATGACCCTCATCCTTCACTAAAGCTAGGATGAGGGCACATTATTTTTCGTAAATGCCTTCGGCTTCACATGTATACAACAGCATCTTCAAAGAGCAACAAAACATTCACTCAATCAAACACATTTATAATAATAAATGTTCATCGTCATTTAAATACCGAATCAGCAAACGACATATTTTCTTTGCTAATAGTATGTCTGTAATAAAACTTCCTAAAGTTCTTATCAGAAGACCAGTCCGCTGTACGTAATATCTTTTGTAAAGAACAACCACTTACTAAAGCTTTAGATTCAGATGCCCCTCTAAAAGAATGTGCCTTGAATTTATTAGTGTCTATTCCAGACAAATCCAAAACAGTACGTAACCATCTAGCAACAGTACTAGTGGAAACAGATTTAAAAGTGACATACGAAATAAGTAATTTTCTTGACAATCGTACACTTTCTGTTTTACTTAAATAAAATAACAAAGTATGCATAGCACACAATTTCTCTTCTTTATAATGCTCAATTTTTAAATTATATGAATGTCCAATTCTTGAAGTTTTCAACACAGATGGAAAACCTATAATAACACATTGCTTTTCCTTCAGCATATAATCAATATCCATGGCAACTAAAGTTTGTGCTCGCGGGGCTGCAGCCAAGGAAATCAAAGCCACCACTTTAAAAGTCAATAATTTCAATGATAAACTTTCCAAAGGAAATAATGAAGAAAGAAATTTCAAAACAGGAGTTACATCCCAAGTAAAATTATACCTTGGTTTTGGAGGCATTTTCATAAAAACTCCCTTCATAAACCTTGTAATTAAATTACAGTTAACACACCATGTATTTCCCATCAATGGTAAAGTCTGTAAAAGCATTGCTTTATGCAAATTAATGACTGAATATGATTTTCCTATCTGGAATAAATAACACAAATATGTCAACACAACTATTTCAGTCGTCTGAAAGGGATTGCCAAACCTGATACCGTTCCAAAGCACCCAATTCTGCCACGCATATTTGTACTGCTGTCTAGTTCCTTTTGACCAAGATGATGTAATGAGGATTGAAGCTGCAGATGGAATCTTTCTTGTTGACATCTCTTGGATGATATGATGGCTGCGAAGATCTTCAACCTCTTCCCTAGCGAGTGCAGCTCCCCGCTGTGAGGGAGAAACAGCAAGTCTTTATGTCTCGGCAAACTTACAGGAATATCAGTCAAACATTCTAATAAAACTGGAAACCAAGACTGTGCCGTCCAATATGGAAAAATTAAGAGCGCCTTTTAACTCTGTCTTCTTTCACCTTATTTAGCACCTTTGCAATCAAATTAAAAGGAGGAAATATGTATGGTTCCAATTCTCTCCAATTTAATGAGAATGCATCATTATGAAAGGACCCAGGTTCAGGGTACCATGATACAAAACGATCAATTTGTTTATTTAATCTTGAAGCAAACAAGTCAATATTAGGGTAAAATAATTGTTTACAAACTCTCTGAAAAAATATCTGACTTAATAGTCCATTCTGTATTTTCAGAAAAATTTCTAGAATAATAGTCAGCAGTATTACTTGAACCAGGTATGTAAACTGCTGAAAGAAATATGTCTCTCACTAAACACCATTGCCAAATATCACCAGATAACATGTCCATACTTAAAGAGGCAAATCCACCCATATCATTAATATATGAAACAGCTGCTACATTGTCAGACTGAACTTGAATATGAACTCCACTTTCTTCATTATTAAAGGATTGCAATCCATACAAAATTGACAACATTTCCAAGTAATTTATTGGATACAAGGATTCATTCAGGTTCCATCTTCCATTGGCATGACTACTTGTGATCAAATCAATAGCGCCCCAACCTAAAAGGCTTGCATAATTTCTACACACAAAATTAACTTCTCCTTGCCTAATAAGTTTCCCATTTTTCTTTACCAGATTAGTTTGCCACCATTGAAGCTCCTTTATACTATCATTACTCAGTAACACTTTGTTATCAAAATTCATCATTTGTCCTAAACCCAATAATTTATTTCTTTCTAATTGCCTGTAATGTAACGGGGCCTCTAGCACTGCATAAAAAGCGTTAATAATTGACCCTATAAACGAAGCCAAATCTCGGATAATAACAAACTTTTTGTCAATTTAAATCTTTGATTTTTGCAATATTTTGTTGATTTTTTCCTCTGTAAGAAATATTTTAAACTCAACCGTATCAATTATAAAACAAAAAAATACCAAAATTTGCACTGGTTCCATTACAGACTTATTCAAATTTACCAAAAATCCCAGTTCTTCTAATGTGTTCTGGGTAACTTTTGTGTTTTCTTTGCAAACCAATCTATTTTGATTCATAATAATGGAATCATCAATATAATAGGAACATCTTATGTTTCTATGTCTCAACCATGCAAAAACAGGTTTTAAAATCTTCGTAAAAATAAATGGAGCAGATTTCAAACCAAATGGAAGGCATACAAACTGGTACAATTTATCATTCCATTGGAACTTAAGAAATTTTTGAAAATCTTTGTGAATTGGAACCGAAAAATAAGCATCTTGCAAATCGATGGAGGTCAAGTAATCATTTTTCTGCAAAAGATCAAGTACAACTTTGAATGTCTCCTGTTTAAAATGATCATAATGTACAAATGCATTCAAATACTTCAAATTAATCACAGGACGAAACTTTCCATTACGTTTCGGTACTATAAATATAGTTGATATGAATTCTTCGTTTTCATGAACAGAGTTAATAATAGCTTTTTTGCTCAAAAGAGTTTTGATCTCTAGATCTTCAATTTGCCAATGTTCTTTTTCAAATGGAATTTCTTTTGGAATTTTATGTTGACATGGTTGTATGTCAAAATGAATACAGTAACCAGACACTGCATCAAGAACCCATTGATCTTGTGTAATTTTTCTCCAAGCATGTAAATTATATTTCAGACCTCCAATTTTACATACCTTAATGTCCATATCTACTCGTTTGGGTGTGGATTTGGAGGTGTAGCAACCGCATTGGCTGACCTCTTGAACCCTCTACCATATGGTCGACTACCAGATCTATACCGGCCCCTGTAGGGGTACGGCTGGTATCTGTTTGGGTACGGATCCTCTTAACCGCCCTGAACATAACTTCCTCTGAAACCCCCTCTTCTAGGGTATCTACCGGGTCCTCGACCTCTCACAAAATTGTCATTTCGCCCAATATAGGACACGGAGTCACAAGCTTTGATTTCTTTTGACACTTCATCACCAAAAAGTTTATTTGTAATCTGTTGAGAAATGTTACAAAGTGGATAATATTTCCGTTTTAAAGCTGGTCTTATCATATACCTTCTTCTTATAGAAAGGTTGAATTGCACCTGACCCATTAAAGTGAGTGCATCACACAGTAAAGTTTTTGCTTCTTGATTCGCCATAATTTGAGGCTTTAATACCTCTGCAAGACGGATAATGAGTGTCATACCCGAGGCTACCAAATTTTGGGTTTGTACAATGCTTCTATCTTGCGTCTGAGTGCGTTTATTCAGAATTTTCCATATTTCATTATTAACCAATCAAGGACAAGCCATTTCACAATTCTCAGGAACAGAGTACTTTGAAATTAAAGAATCTGTTTCACACTGTGTTGTGCAAGCAACATTTATTACTTTCGCCAAAGATGGTGATATTGGTTTGCCCTTATCTGGGGCTTTAAGACGGGGCAATTCCCAAGTGTCACATTCAGCCTCATCATCATCAAATAATGCACTTGACATGTCAATGTTAGTACGTTTTCTTTGTTTTATTACATCATCAGTGTCAGAAATCTGATCTGCATCTACTTCGATTGTCATTCTTGGTAAATTTTCAAGAGAAGTTCCAAACAGAGATGTTATGTCATCATCATCAGCATATTGTGTTTCTGTACTAGGAATACCAAGTAACTCTCTAAGACTCTTTATGTCATTTTCTGATAGTTTAGACAAATCCAATGCAGGTGTCTGCTTATTACAACCTACTTGTGAAACTAAAAGTTCATTGTTATTCTTATCTGAACCAGATTGCTTCTTTTTTGTTACTTTCGAAACATTACTTTTACTTGTTTTGTCTTTAGAATTACTTTTGTCTTTAGAACTAATTTGCGCTTTCTCCTTCGGAGTGGCCTTTTCTTTTGCATTTAGTTTCTCATTAAACGTTTCTTCATCAGAGAAACCATAAAACGAGTCCTCCGACTCGTCTGGATGCAACGAAACTTCGTCTCGTTTAGAGCCCATTTTCCCAACTTTAAATGTCAATAAATTGGCAAAAACACTATAACACTGAGATAAAACAATGATTATATAAACTGGGACTACGTCCTCAGTTGGCTCCACAATATATTGATGTACAAATTGTTTATTTTGTCTCACCTTGTTCGTCGAACGCCAGAACATAAAATGAAAAATGTGCTTAGTGCTTCCGGTGTACTCGATTGGGATTACTTCTGGTAGACTCGATTTTCTCGTTGTACTGGCGAATTAATCGATTAGTTCGAATGACTCCGAACATAATGCTATTGTATACATGTGAAGCCGAAGGCATTTACGAAAAATAATGTTCATCTTGACTTTTTTTGACGCAGAGTTTAAATCTGTGTCAAAATGGGTCAAAAACTAGGTCACTTGGTAAATTCTAAGAAAAATTGTGTAACCACTTAAGAAGCTACATTTATGACACAACCTTAATGAAACTCTAGGGCAAGTTTAAATGAGTGTGAAGTGGGGTCAAAACTAAGTGACTTAAGGTCAGATCTAAACAAAACTTGTTTCAACTCTTTGTATAACATGGTCAGAGTTTTATTTGTGCTTTTATCTCTATAACATGTTTGATTCAGATTTCAGTGGGGCCATTAAGTGAATCACCAGGTCAAATCTTAAAAAACAAACTTGTTACTACTCTTAAAGCAATATTTATTACTCAATATTGATGAAACTTTGTCATAATGTTGAAGTTAACAATAACTAGGCCAAGTTCAAATCTGATTTAAATGAGGTAAAAAGTAGGTCACCAGGTAAAGCTTAGAAAACCTTTCTCATTTATTACTCAGTTTTATTGGTCAGAATGTTTATCTTGACAATGTCAATGGAAAGTATGAATCTGGTTCTACTGAAGTAAATGTCACCTGATCAAACCATAGAAAGACCTTGTTACCATGCTAGAAGCAAGATTTATGGGTCAGTCTTGATGAATCTTTATCAGAATGTCTATCTTTGACATAGGCCAAGTTTAGATCGTTGTCTAGTGGTGTCAAAACAAGGTTAACAGGTTGAAGCTTAAAAGAATTTATGAACACTCTAAATGCATCAGTTGTGTCATTTATTCCGTTTCCAGTCGCCATTACTGCATGAGAAATATAGTAAACAAAGAAATATTAAGCATTTTGATACATACATTAAAGAAAATAGACAGAGATGGACGAAAGAGAATAGAATAGACAACCTACTACCACCTACTGTTCCAGAGACCTTGCCCTTCCATTAATTTTTTACTATTTTCGTAAATTTCCAAACTTATACTATTTCGGACGTCATTTGGTATCCGAAAAAAAAAATTTGGCTCTTCAATTTAACAATTAAAATTACCAAATGACCTAATTATCCATTATTATATACTTACATATACTATTTTGGGTTGTTTTCGGGTGCGGTGCTTGTATTCAATGCTTTACTTTGATGCTGTGATACTTTACTGTGATATTTAATACTCAGCCTATATTAAACTGGTTGATTTGCTATATATAGGGTTTACCACCAGTCCTCAACAGTTAATATTAATAATATTTCTTTCTATCTCCAACTAAACCTTATTCAATCTTTTCCATAATGTCTTCCACCCAAAATAAATCATCCAAGGGGCAGAGTAATAACCTTACTCCTTTACTGGGGGAGGCACTTTCAGGGCTGGATATGCATCATCTAACCCACAACACCATGCCTTTTAGGTGCCTCCTTCAGTCAGTCGGATGTGTAGGTTCCATAATGTCCCTCTTTACTATTTTTTAACTGGCCTGGTTTATGGCTAAGGAACTTCCCGGGCTTGTTGAGCGGACTGTGCCTTTGGCGTCTGGTTGCTTGCTGTTGCAGCTCAAGTCCGCTCAAGCGCTTGTCACCCTTCTCTCTAGGGGGACATTTCACCTTGGCAAGGTCGCGGTCCGAGCCTTATATCCGTCAAACATGAAGTCAGTTAACGGTTACATAACAGGGATTTCGGAAAGCCAGGACTTGACAAAACTTGTCTTGCTTTCAACCCTGCGATATTCAACTCTGACCTCCTCATTACTAATTTGGAAAGGGTTGAACCCTATCGCCCGCCCCACCTGGCTTTCCGAGACTGGTTAAAATATCTTTTCTAACTTCTATACTAGTCCCCAACAAAAAATTAGTCAAAGACACTAGCTTTGTCCTTGATATTCGTCCCTGCCCGGTCAAACCTGCCCGGTGCTTCAATTGCCAGGGCTTTGGACACATAGCCAGCAGGGGTAAATGTCCTAACGCCAACTCATGTTGCCGCTGCGCCGGTTCTAATTGCCAAAGAAGGTGCAACAATAAAACACGTTGGTGCACCAACTGCAGCAGCCAGCACTCCGCATCCTAACAGGGGGGGCCCCTCCTATAAGAGAGCTGTACATATAGCTACTTATGCCAGTTTTTATGGGGTCACCTGGTCCGAGGCGGAGAACAGGCTATTGGCAATTGAAACTGTGAGCCAAGACACACCTCCATCACAACCGGTTCCAAGTCTCCACCAAAACATGCCTCATCGGGTTGTAGCTCGAACCACACCGGGAGGACATGTCAAATAGTTGAGGGGTTAGTGGGTAAGGCGGATTCACCTAATCAGAGACGCCCTCCTGTGGCTACCAGGGGGTCCTCCCCGTCCTCCCAGTTGTCCGATGGTGTTAGTGACACCACTTGTAGTGGAACGACACTTTCGGATAACTCCATTTTTAATGTTACGAGGCATGACTCTCTGGTGTCGGTGCACTCCAGTATACTGAAGAATCTTTCAATCTCTGGTGTCTGCGAAATAGAGGAGGAGCCCCGAGTAAGTGTCCCCCCTAACCGTCCCAGAATGGTCGACACCCAGACGTCCCCAATGAGCCCCCCTGCCTTTAACACAAGCAGACGTAACTGGTTTGCAGGGGAACCATTTATTAGCTCATCTATTTTTTGAAAAAAAGATGAGCTATTGTCATCACTTTGGCGTCGGCGTCCGGTTAAGTTTTGTGTTTAGGTCCACTTTTCTCATAAAGTATCAAAGCTATTGCATTCAAACTTGGTACACTTACTTACTATCATGAGAGGACTGGGCAGGCAAAGTTAGATAACTCTGGTGTTCATTTTGACAGAATTATGTGCCCTTTTAATACTTAGAAAATTGAACATTTGGTTAAGTTTTGTGTTTAGGTCCACTTTTCTCATAAAGCATCAAAGCTATTGCATTCAAACTTGGTACACTTACTTACTATCATGAAGGAACTGGGCAGGCAAAGAAAGATAACTCTGGCATGCATTTTGACAGAATTATGTGCCCTTTTTTTACTTAGAAAATTGAAAATTTGTTTAAGTGTTGTGTTAAGTCCACTTTATTCCTAAAGTATCAAAGCTATTGCTTTCATACTTGCTACACTTACTAACTATCATAAGGGGACTGTGCAGGCAAAGTTATGTAACTCTGACTGGCATTTTGACAGAATTATAACCCCTTTATACTTAGAAAATTGAAAATTTCATTAAGTTTTGTGTTTTGGGCCGCTTTACTCTTAAAGTATCATAGCTATTGCTTTCAGACTTGGAACACTCACAAACTATCATAAGGGGACTGTACGGAACAAGTTGCATAAATCTGGTTGTCATTTTAACGGAATTATGGCCCTTTTTTTACTTAGTAACTTTGAATATATGGTTAAATTTTGTGTGTACATCCACTTTACTTCTAAAGTATCAAGGCTATTGCTTTCAAACTTCAAATACTTTCATACTATCATGAGGGTACTGTACCTGGCAAGTTGAATTTTACCTTGACCTTTGAATGACCTCAAGGTCAAATGATTAAATTTTGCAAAAATTGCCATGACTTCGTTATTTTTTATCAGATTTGATGGATACCTTGACAAAACAACTCTTACATGACTTACTACAATAGACTCCACTCAAACCATCCCCCATGCCCCCCCCCCCTATACCCCCCCCAAAACAAAACTAATTTTTATTTTTCATTATTATTTTGAAAGATCATCTTATAAATGACCACACCCTCACACTATACCCCACCCATCCCCACCCCATTTTTTTTGGAAACATGGTTAAAAAAAATATATGTATTTTTATTATTTTATTTTTGAAGGACCGTCAAACTATCCCACCCAAGAATCCCCCCCCCCCAAAAAAAAAAATATTTTTATTTTGTTTTTGCATTTTTATTTCTTATTTTTGAAAGATAATGTAATAAATGACCACACCCCACACTATTCACCCTACACCACCCCACCCATCCATCTTTTTTGATTGAAGTATTGAAATAGTTCCCTCCACCTTTAAAAAGAAAAATAGTTGAGCGGTCTGCACCCGCAAGGCGGTGCTCTTGTTAAATTAAAGGATCCGCCAGCAACAGGTCACACCTATAGAAACGTGCATCTCAGCAAAGTGGCGGACCTTATAGCTAAGATATTAAAGGACCAAAATAGGCCCACTGGGTGTCTGGTTACCTCCTACATTAACAATAAAATCGATTCACGATTCAAAAATTGCGGAGAATCTTTAACAAAGGCCATCCCCCCTGACAAATCCCTTACTAATAAAATCCATTCTGGAACTGGGGATCCACCAAAATTAGCAGACCCAGGATACCCCCCACTGGCCATTCTGGAACTGGGGATCCTCCAAAATTAGCAGACCCAGGATGCCCCCCCACCGGCCAGCTGTCCCCCCTCAGTCAAAAAGAAAACATCCCGGCCGGCCAGGACCCCCTCGAAACTCAAAAGGGGCCTAAGTGGGTCATAAATTAGCAGTTAAATCTCCCCATCATAAACTGAATCAATTTAAATGCAAGTTAATATCCTTCCACTATGGACAGTGATCTCCAAATCATTTCTTTTAATGTTGGTGGTCTTACCACCAACAAACATACAGAACTGAAGCATTTCCTTTATAGTAACACCCACATTCACATGTTATGCCTTCAGGAAACTTGATTTTCCAATAATTCTATCAAGCAAATTCCTGGCTTTTACTGTGAATATAAAAAATTTGGTATTTTAAACCATCATATTGCTGGGGGGCCATTTATGTAAAAAATTCTATTAATTACGAATACCTGGGAGTGGTATTTAACAACCAGTTAAAACCGGATGGTAGCACTGCTATTGAGGCATTAGCAATTAAATTGGTGATTGATAAGAACCGGCCTTTTATTTTGGTCAATATCTACTCAAGAGGATGTGATCTTGAAACTTTGAACAGCCTCTTTAAGGAATTAAGGACCATTAAAGGACCCTATGATGTAATATTCACAGGCGACGTTAATGCACATCACCCTGCTTGGGGTTCCAAAAATTCAGACGCAGAAGGTCTGGCGGTAATAAAATGGTTAGACGAGCAAGACCTTATACTGCTCAATGACGGTTCTCCAACCAGACTTAACCCCACTGGGTTAAACTCTCACATTGACCTTACTGCTGTTAATGCCAGGATAGTCAGTTCGTCTGCATGGGCAACCGTTAAAGATACCATGGGATCTGATCACCTCCCACAACAGGTTACCCTGTTCAACTATATTGCACAGGGAACTGATGCCCAATGCTCAGGAGAGCAAAAAATTTCTACTTGAAAAAGCTAACTGGGCTCAGTTTAGGGACCTCTGTTCAGATCTCTCCCTTGCAGATGTTCACTCCCAGGACTCTTATAAGTTTTGTAACTCCCTAACAAATAAGATCCTGTCCATAGGTAAATGTAGCATACCGGTCTCCGCCGGCAAGGTTAAGGCCCCTAAATAGGGTCCCATGGTGGAATTAGGAGTGCTCCAAGGCAATACAGGACAGAAAAAAAGCTTTAAAAATTCTTAAAAATAACCATGCTGAACATAATCTTCTAAATTATAAATCCCTCGAAAATCAGGCAAAGCGGTTATTTTGGACTCAAAATCTCAAAATTGGAAATAATTCTGTGATTCAGCAATTATTAACAAGAAAAACACCAGGGATTTGGCAAAACATTCACAGAATTAAAGGAAAATCATTCACTCCTATGCCGCTACTTAAAAACAAAGGCAAAACTAAGGAAAAGGCTCAATGTTTGGTACAACACTTCAAATCTGTCTCCAGTGACTCAAACCATCCCCTTGAAACTCTGAACTATCAAAAGCGGTTTGAGACGGAACACCAAAACATTTTAGATGAGCCTGGGGACAACAGCATGTCGCCTCTCAATTTACCGGTTACCTAAACTGAATTATTAAGTGCCATTAACTCCAAGAGTAATACTGCCATGGGGCCTGACAAAATATCATATTTGATGTATAAAAATATGCCAACCATAACTCTAAAAATATGGCTTAACCTTTTCAATCAGGTGTATAGGACAGGCACGGTACCACCTGAGTGGTCCTGAGTTTGTAAGGACAAACATGATCCAAACTCATATCGACCAATAAGTTTAACTTCCCACCCAGGCAAATTGCTAGAAATAATGGTAAAAAATAGATAAGAACACTTATTGGAATCTAAAAACATACATATCCCCTTCCAGTCTGGCTTCAGGAAGGGGAGTTCCACTCTAAATCAGCTAGCTAGGCTACAACATGATATTCTTTCTGCAAAAAATCAAGGGCAATCAGTACTTGCAATTTTTTTGGACCTTCAGGCCGCCTTTGATTTAACATGGACCTTTGGCATACTTAAAAAGCTAGCTGACTATGGAATCACTGGATCCTGTTTTCACTACCTCAGAGCTTTCCTAGAGGGTCGCAAAATCCAGGTCAGGGTCGATGGGGAGTTATCAGAGGTAGCCATAACCGACCGCGGCATCCCCCAGGGGTCCGTTATATCCCCGACTCTGTTCTCCCTCATCGTAAACGGCCTACCTGATGCCGTAAAAGACTCAGGAATGGATATCTCCCAGTTTGCCGATGATTCAGGCACTTGGTTAAAGGAGTCTTACATGTCACGCCTGCAAAAGAGGGCTCAAGCAGGCTTAGACTCCATATGGAAATGGTCAATTGAATGGGGATTCAATATTTCTCCAACTAAAACAGTAGGAGTATTATTTGGCGACCAAAGTCAGCACTCTTTGGACTTAAATTTAGGCAGCACCAAAATTATTTTTGAAAAAGTGGTGAAATTTCTAGGTATGTTCCTGGATAAACAGTTAACTTTCACTGACCACTTCAAATATTTGGCAGAAAGGTGGACCCATAGATGTTGACCTATCTTTCTCAAATAAAATAACGAAAACTGACTTGCTGCACCTCATCAAGTCAGAAACCCTCTCTCTTATAGATAATAAGTATGCTGAGCATCTAACAATTCATACAGACGGCTCAAAACTCAAGATTGGTAGCCAACTCTTACAGATAAAGCTTTAAAGGTCACATTATTATGGTGTCCAGCACATTTCAACATTAGAGGGAATGAACAGGCTGACAGGGAGGCTAAGGAGGGCCTCTTGAGGGGGGCCCTAGATGCTGGGGAACCTCTGGCGCCTACCGAGATCTACTCCCCGGCAAAGAAATTTGTTGTGGGTGAGTGGAACCTCCGGACTGACAATTCGGCTTCCTGTCGACATACTTTTACCAGACCCATGAAAATCCTCAGGCCGCCTGACAAATACTCAGCAAGCATTGTGCTTGACAGAGCCATCACGCGCCTGAGGATCGGAACCACACTATTACCCGGTTGCACGGGAAAATATGTCCTTGGTGTAGACCCTGTGTGTCCTAGGTGCCTGGAGCCCCTCACTGCGCCCCACATGCTGCTACACTGTCAAACTCCATTGCACTCCCATGGACTAGTTTATAACCTTTCCAACGTGCTAGACCCCAAGAGAGCAGCAAGGGGCCTGGTCTTCTCTGCCCTTGCCAAATATCTGCTAGACTGTCAGATAACTGACAAGATCTAGGTCATTGGGGGAGGGAGAGCAGACAGCACCCACCAATTTTCTCAGTTATGTGACTGTCTACTTTTAAACCATGTAAACCTTATACAAATTTGACATTGTTTTATTGTAACTGTGCTGGATTTGTATCACTTTGACACAAATTTGTTTTATGTTTTTAAGTCGATTATTGTTCCACCCCGCCCTTTCTAAATCTGGACAATGGCATTGACCTGATATTCTTTATTTTAAACCATTTTTTAAATAAGTATAACGTTAGTTCTCCCTTTACATTTTTCAGTGTCTTAAAATAACCATATTTTATGGCAGTTTTTATTAAAAGACAGGATGAGGCCGTCCAGTAACCTGGGTTTGTTGGCTCGATTGCACCCCCTCTCTTCCCCTCTGACACCCCCCTTTAGGGTTTGACATTAACTTTTTTTTACAGCAAGACTATCAGACTAGCTCGTCTTAAAATTTACTAGCCCGAATCTGATGTCTACTAGACCATAAATGACATAGCAAATAAATTCAATTGTGTCATGTAACTGTTTAATGAGGATTTATCAGTAAATAATCAGTGAACACCAGAAAGTTATTTTGATGATTAGAGTAAAACAATAAAACTATTTAACAACATAAATTGTTTGTTATCATTTCACTGTTTTCATTTAGGATAAAATTGACCTTTCCTGTCAGTTCTACCGTCGGATTCTTCTTTATTAACTGATTTGTTGGACGAAAATCCAAACTTGAACAAAGCCATTCTTTAAATTACATTCTCTTGTCTGCTACACCAAAATGTTGATGATACCCATTTCCAATAGAAGTCGTAAAAACATGCTGTAAAGTTTTACGACACTGCAGAAAATCATTTATATTCATAACAACTTGACCAATGGTCGGAAACAAGCAATTTCTGCGGGAAGCTCTCCTTCGCGTCTAAAAATAGCGATGAATTTTATATACGCTAGTTTAAAAGTTTGTTCTGATGTAAATAACTGATAGGAGAGTAATTTTACACATTAAGAAAAAAGGTTTTCACAGCAGCTAGTTATAGTTACATTTGTATATGAATCAGTATATATTTTTTTATGTACGACCAGTCAGACAAGCTAGCTCGCAGTTTTACTTGCCCGACCATCGATCTTACTAGACAATGTCTGTCGGACGTGCCTTAGTGTCGAACCCTGCCCTTCCCCTTCAAATTCGAAGAGCCATGTCGGACTGGAGTGCACGGTGCAGGGTCATATACCTTGCAATACCCATTTCAAGCTCTATCCAGGGTAATACAAACTTTTTGGTGCTATTGTAATTTTTCTTAAAATTGCTTTATTGATTTTCATAGCAAACAATGTACATTTTTTTCCTGAATTCTTGTTAAAATTGCTATTTTGTTTATATAGCAAATTAGGTACTTTTGTACTATTTTTGCCTTGTGTCATCACCTTTATATACATTTTTATAGGCTGGATAAGTGCTTCTTGTGGGTTATTTTCTGCATTGTAGAATGATTTGGTCTTTTTTACCAATTTCATATTTTACTGAAATATCTCAGTATAACAAATACATATTGTCTTAATTTTTATCTTTTATTTTCCATTTCTAATTCTTATTAGTTTCATTTACCATGCACTCCCTCTGGTCCAGGGAACAAAACCATCATAAAATTACTCCTCCACACCAAATAATTCCCCTTATACCAATCCCAGTTGAATTACCCCTACTAGCAACCCCCCCCCCCCACCACACCAGCCTACACTTCCAAAACTCCTTCTTTTTACCCCCCAGGGTGACATCTTGTGTTTTACCCATTAATATAAGCATGTAGTTTGTTAATAATGTCTATAAGCCACTTTTATGTATAAACAGAATTGTTTTGTCTCATTTTTAACTGTACAGTACATTGTTTTACTTTCTAATTTTTATGTTGCCCTATTAAGGTGACCGTTTGGTGACAAATTAGTCATTATCCTTATTATATAAATATTATTATTAACTTTCTTTTAAATATTGTCTTAACGCCACTCTGGGGGGACGTCTCTTCTTCATAGCCCAATTCTCTTTAAGTTCCATACAGAGCATTACGGTTATATTCCCTGTCAGCAAGTGTACAACATTGAACCACACTTACAAATATAAACTAAAATACAATACAAATACAATTATAGACTAAAATACAATACAAAATAGTACAATCATATACCATATTTCCACATAAATGCATATATACATGCACTTGATATAGTAAAGAGGGGAGCTATTTAACCAAGCTCTACATGTACCTTCACTACTAATTAAAGATCAATAATTTTTCCCAATCGTTTATTTCTTTTCATACATCAAGATAACTATAACATTAGACCTACATGTATCATTTATCTAATTATGTTTGTTAACATATTGTGGCAATGTTGAACCACTTTGTGATTTGGAAAAATATCCAAAATATTAATATTTCTGTTAATTTCAAACAAAGCACACACCTGTGTAACTTTTCTCTCTAATTAATATAAAATTAAAAGTAATTCCATTTGATTATAACATCTAAAAAAACACATCACAAAGTTAAAAGACTCCAATAACCCCATTGCAGCATATGCTGAACACTGGGTTTAGTAATGATGATGCCAGATACAATAGTATGTGTCTCCGCCATCCCTACTTATGTAAATTAGGCTATTCTCTCTTTCTCTTTTTCTTTTTAACATAAACAACAACAATAAAATGATATAATATCCTCATAGTAGCATTAGTATATACAATGCATGTGAGACTCTAAATGCAAATGAAATTTAAGTACTTTTGGATGTAATTATCCTTTTTTTTCTCTCATATATTTCCTTTTATGAAATTTTCATTGTTTAAATTATACATAGTGAACTCTATGTTAAGGTCATCCGATGTACAAATTATTGAATCCAAAATGGATTGACCTACTTTTCTCTGCAAGTAAAGAAATATAAACAAATCAGCGCCATTGTTTCAATAAACAGCAATCCAGCGGAAACACCGCTCTCTTAACAACGATATATAGGCACAGTTTCTATGTTGATTATTGCGTTTATAACGCCCTTTAACTGTTATAAGTAAATCTATTAGTAAAGCTATAAGTAAAGCTATTTTTAAATTATTAGATTTTTATTAAAGCACCGCACCAACACTGCAAAGTACCCTATTTTATACATGGTTCAGCCCAATAGAATCGGGCTGACCATATTGCTATTTTCAACCTTTTTAATGCAGAGTATTAATGTTAAGCAGTGTGCTCGGGCAATTGTTTTTAACCGAAGTCCCGAGGGTAAACAACCCCATTAGTTGTAGTCATCATTTGTGTCCTTATTTGGATGACAATTGGTCTTAATGCTTTTCTTTATCAATCTAGTTAAATTCAAAACTGGGTCAAATGAAGTAAAAAAAACTTGATTTTCAGGTAAATCTTCGACAATTGTTGACTTGATTGTACAGTGTAAGTTAATTATTAAGGTCAATTTCTAGACAAACAGCATGAATATTATTTTACTCTTCATTTGATATGCATCAAAGGTCAGAACAAACATGTATTCTGCAAATTATGTACTCATATATTTCTGCAGAAATTGTTTTTAAATCTGTATGTATAAACTTACAAAAGGGACTGTTACTAGAGAACAAAAGAAATTATGGCCGAAGTCCCTAAGGCAAACATTTGGGACACTATGAAACACAGGTATCATGATGAGTGGGTCAAAAAAGTGACTTATGGAGTGTTCACAAACAGAAATCAGCCTGGCCCCCTGGTGGCTATGTTTTTCAATGGAAAGGAAACATTTTCTAACTCAGTTGAGGTATTGTTATCCCCCGCCAGAGGCGGAGGGATATTGTTTTGGCGTTGTCCGTCTGGCTGTCCGTCCGTCCGTCCGTCCGGCACTTTTGTGTCCGGAGCCATATCTTGGAAGTTCTTTGGTGGATTTCATTTAAACTTGGTATGAGTATATATATGCATAACAGGATGATGCACGCCAAATTGCATTGTACACCATCTATTAAAAACAGACTTATGGCCCTTTGTATCTTGAAAAAATGCTTTTTACTATAGGCACTTTTGTGTCCGGAGCCATATCTTGGAAGTGCTTTGGCGGATTTCATTTAAACTTGGTATGAGTATATATATGCATAAGAGGATGATGCACGCCAAATGGCATTGTACACCATCTGTTAAAAACAGACTAATGGCCCTTTGTATCTTGAAAAAATGCTTTTTACTATAGGCATTTTTGTGTCCGGAGCCATACCTTGTAAGCGCTTTGGCGGATTTCTTTGAAACTTGGTATGAATATATTCCCGCGCCAGAGGCGGAGGGATATTGTTTTGGCGTTGTCCGTCCGTCCGGCTGTCCGTCCGGCACTTTTGTGTCCGGAACAATATCTTGGAATTGCTTTGGCGGATTTCATTTGTGTTATTGTCCTCCGTCCGTCCATCTATCATTATGTTCATCCGTCCAATTTGCACCCATCCTCAAACAAAGCATATGTTGCGGGGGATACATTGGGCCTTTCAGGCCCTCTTGTTAGAACAAATGTTCTGAGCAAGTCTCATTAAGCTATGGCATGAAATGTGACTTCTAGATTGTGCATAAGGTTTCTCTGGCTAGACAATATTAAAATACATACCGTAAATCCACGAATATAATACGCCCTCGTAATTTATCGGTAAAAATTGAACATCCGAGTAAAATACGCACTAAAAAAATCAGTGTCCTTAATCGGCTATTTCCGAAAAAAATTGCCAATATATTTTTGTGTTGTGAAAATAGCAAATCAAGTTGGTTTTGTCAACTATCTGTTTCACAATAATACCCCGGTATATTGATAGGGATGTGTTATAGTGCTGTTGTTATGACAGTTGCATAATAAATATCTCTGTCTATTGTTTATATTACCATTGATTGTTACCGATAACTCACGAGCCCCTTGCTGACATCCGTGTCAAGCAGTCATACTTGCAAAAGAAAGAAGCAGAGACGCTGTTTTTTGTTTTCACATTTAATTCAATTTGACAATATTCAGGACGATAATAATTATAATAATAAAAAAGTAATAAGAAGACAAAATGGTTAATTCCGTTTTTAAAGTTGTCTAGATAAATTACTTTTCCGAAGTGTTACAAACTCGATACTTTAATCAAACTTAAAATACAATAAACCGCTCTTGTAAAAAACAAATAAACTAATTATCACCTTTCAATTTAATTCGGCAATCAGCAGAAAGGTGTAATAGACTATATATTAGCATCATAAAAGTAATTATTTAATTACCACTCTTTACTTCAGATATAGTAAATATGCAGTAAAAAGATAAATAGTGGTCAGCTAAGAAATATTTATTTACGAGTATTGTCAGTTGTTTTTTCATTTGGTAATCTCTTTATACGACTTAGCGTCCAGTCGCTATTTTGTAGGCAGACGACGATATTAACTGTGTATTCAAAGTATACAGTGTCTGCACATGAATGACCCAATATTCTCCGATAGTTCCTCCCGTTCTCACGTTTCATTCGACAGCATCATTTCATGTGTAAGCGAGCTCAATGTTGATTGGCCAGCTACCATGCGCACTTCAATAAAAATAAGGTCAAGCGATGTCTCATAATTGGGTACAGACCGGGTTTCGTTTACTGTTCGAATTGCAAACACTTTCATTAATACAAAGAGACAAATATAGAAAACAAGTCCGATAAAAATGGCGGATGTTTTCAATGAAATTTTACTAGATTTTCGCAACTTAGATTTTTATTGAGCCAAATTCTCAATATTTTCTCATATGGCTCAAATGGCAAACGACAGCACGAGCCCTGATGCACCCCTTTGATGTAATGGTGTAGTTCAAAATGGCTGCCGCGAAGCGAATAACAACGATTCAGTTGAAAATTTGCACAGGAAAAATTTTGTTCTGCTCTTAACTCGTATATTATACGCACCCCTACTTGAAGAAAAAATCGGCAGGTAAAAAATATGCCTTGATAAACTTGTCAAGGCAGTCAATGATTCAAAAGATCGATGGAACATAAATAAAAATAGCATTTCACACCTTTATTTGCATCAAACAGTATATAATTGTCCCCTACAGGTGAAACCGGAGCGGACTTATGGTTTGCACTCTGTCTGTCTGTCTGTCAGTCAGTCTGTCAGTCAGTCAGTCAGTCAGTCAGTCAGTCAGTCGGTCAGTCCGTCAGTCAGTCAGTCGGTCAGTCGGTCAGTCAGTCAGTCTGTCTGTCACACTTTTCTGGATCCTGCGATAACTTTAAAAGTTCTTCATATTTTTTAATCAAACTTGAAACATAAATAGATGGCAAAATGTAGATTATGCGCGTCATTTCATTTTGTTTCTACGTCAACAATTCTGGTTGCTATGGCAACAAATAAAAAAATGATTTTTTTTTTTAAAATCTGACAATGGTGGAGTTTCACCGGTAGGGGACGATATTGCTAGGCAATCTCTTGTTACACTTAATCAGTCTAATGCGCCAGTAATTGTTAGTCTTTAATTGGTTATGATTGTGTAATTATGCAATCAGCTTAATTGGAGTCAACATATTTCAAGTTCAAGAAAATGCTTGAGACAAATGGAAGGTTGGAGAAACAATAGGAGCCAAGACCCAACAGCTTTATATTGATTCCGGGTTATAACCTAAAGAGTTATATTCGATGTACAATGTATATATTTTTGTATGTTCCTAAATTAGAATTATTTGAAGAAATTTAAGAGAACCAACATTTGGGCACTTGGTATAACATGTTAGTTATATTCACATTAATTATTTAACATGGCTGTTAGCTATTCCAAAAAATGGAACAAAGGTTAAAATATCTAGATGTATTAAACAGTAATTTTCCTTTGAAACAGACTTTTGGTATTGTTTTCAATTTTATTATTTCCTTTTTTATGCTAATAATGTTCAAATTAAATGAAAAATATGTACACATTTGTGATATTGACACACAATTTAAAAAGTTGAAAACCTAATCGGGAAAACCGAATCGGATTGTTTTATTCCATGTTAAAAACCAACCGCACAAGCTTAGGTAAAACATTGCAAGATAAAACAACTGCAAATATTTCACACCGCCATGATATTGTATAGAATTATAAAATGCCAACTGTGTGGGTAAACATGTTTTTTTATTCATGAAATATGTTATAATATGTAACACATAAACAATAAGTAATTTTTTTAAACTGCACGTAATGATTTGATTCTCAGGCTTGATTTTTGCACATCTTTCACAACAAAAATATTTTTGTTGTGAAAGTTGCTTTTAAATAGCATAATTTGTTATTTTGGGCAGTTTTGTTAAAATTTCACTCAAGTGAAGTATAAAAATGCAGATTCCACTCAACATTTGACAAACAAATTAGTTTTCCATCATTTTTAGCTCACCTATGCGATGAACAAAATTTACAATGCCCTGGGAAGGGGTGGGATGTCACATGGTTTAATAGACTTATAAAGTTACAGTTAAATAACTTAACATGATGTGTCGCACATTAAAACCCTCTATCTCTTAAAAAGGTCAAGGTCCCACTTACAGGTCAAATTTCAAATTTGACCATTAAACATCTTGTTTTATACATAAGGGGTTAGTTTTGAGATAAAATTTGAATATAAAGACATGTATAGTGGGAATGCCACCATATTGATTTAGACATCAAATAGAAACATATCCACAATTCACTTAAATATATCGAGCGCCTGTGTGTTTACTTATTGAACATGGTGAACTATTTATGCTCCCCCAAATTTTTTTTGGGGAGGAGCATATAGTTTCCGCTTCGTCTGTCCGTGTGTCTGTCCGTCCGTGCACAATTTTTGGCCGGGCTATTTCTCAGCAACTAATGGCCGGAATTCAACGAAACTTTATGGGAAGCTTCACTACAAAGAGAAGATGTGCATATTATCACTGGGTTCTGGTCGGATGATTTTTCACAGAGTTATGGCCCTTTGAAATTTTCCATTGTACATATAGTGCAATTCTTGTCCGGGCTATTTCTCAGCAACTAATGACCGGAATTCAATGAAACTTTATGGGAAGTTTCCCCACCAACAGGAGATGTGCATATTATCAGCCGGTTATGGTTGAATGATTTTTCACAGAGTTATGGCCCTTTGAAATTTTCTACAAACTGTACATATAGTGCAATTCTTGTCAGGGCTATTTCTCACCAACTACTGACTGGAATTCAATGAAGCTTTATGGGAAGCTTAACTACAAAGAGGAGATGCACATGCTATTTGTGGGTTCTGGTTAGATGATTTATTTAGAGAGTAATGGCCCTTTGAAATTTTTAAGTTGCTAAACTATTCATCGTATTATTTTGTCCAAAGTTATGCCCCTCAAGACGTTTCCTTTTATCTTAATATATAGTGCAATATTGTGACAAAAAAAAAACTTTCGGGAGCATCACCCGTCTCGGACGGTTTCTTGTATATTAATGAAATTCTTTTAAACATTTATTGTAAATTTAGGTCAGAATTCAGTGTTTTTTTCACCTATAGGGGAATGGTGGCAGGGCCCGTCCAAAGGGAAAAAACACGTCGTTTATTAGGGAAAGGGGAAAATTAAAAATTCACTTGTTTATATGTTATGATATTTATTATATGAATACACATGTATGTATGAATGTAATAATAACAGCTGAATGTCTCTGTCTATTTTCTTACATATATGGTTACAGTATACAAAATAATCGTTTCATGTAGGACTGTACTCTCTAAAAAAAATATCGTAGTTGACTCGAAGGCATGTTTTACACTTTAAACTATTGCTCGGGTTTTATCTTTCGGAGATAATGGTAGGGCATAAATAGGTGTTCACGACCGAATCCCTGAAATATGATAAACTTAGAGACTAAGGTATAGACTTGCACTGAAAAAGGTTACATTCCACTAAGAAAAACCCGAAAAAAAAGTTGCAAAAACAGTAGATTTTGATTTGTGTCAAGTTCTTTCTTGGATTGAACATGACCTATCTTTTGCATTAATCGATTCCGCTTAGAATGGCCTTTAAGAAAATGTATGGTTATGGAGGTCTCTATGTGCAAAATGTTGCATTTATTTTCGCTCAAAGTTGTCGCTTTTTCATTGAATTATATAGGGAAACTATTTAGTATATACTGACCTATATATCAATGATTTTTTCAACATTAGTTTAAGACAGTTCAGCCTTCATTCACAGTCTCAGTTTTCCTAGCCATTTTGAGACTAAGTGGGACTTTTTAAATCGATTAAATGGCAAATTTTAGCATTTTTAGCTTGACTATTATATATGAAATATATATAGTGGAGCTATCCTACTCACCCCGGCGTCGGCGTTTTCGTTTCCGTGCGAATGTTAAAGTTTGCGTACTACCCCAAATATTTTCAATGTCCCTTGACATATTGCTTTCATATTTTGCATACTTGTTTACCATCATGACCCCAACCTTTAAACAAGAGCATACAACTGTATCAAGCGTTTTGACAGAATTATTTCCCCTTTTATACAGTAGATTCCACTTAATTGAATATCGGATAATCGAATAATTCGGTTCATTGAATAGAAATTGAAAACAACAAACCATTTGCATCTCTTCCCGTTGTAAAAACTCCACATATTCTGATAGGAAATATGGCGTATTTCGGTTAATTGAATAGCCAATTTTCTATTGCACACTATAGTCCACACTGTAATCCAGCAAAGAATGTCATAAATCTCCAAGGATACGCATCGTATCGACGATTTTGACAGACGCGCTCAATTGACTGCCAGTGTTTTTATTTCATACCATGCATGTATGCAGCGTCTGTCAAGCGTCACGTGACTAACAAGTGTACTATGCGAGCAAGTACAATGTAAACACTGGAGTCTCAGGTGTGCAGTCAGGTGCAAACTTTTCGAATGCAGACTGTCGAGTAACACACTTCAACAGTTTGTTGTCGCTAAGAAACAATTAAAGAGTGTGTTGCTGATTAGAAACAAACTGTTGACGTGTCTTGCTCGACAGTTTGCAATAGGTGATGGAATGTTACACATACTTGTTCGTGTATATAAACCTACACAACTGCGTCACAGTAAAACATATCTAAACATGATGTTGAACAATCGAAAATGCGCACATTTGTCAAAACATTGCAGTCTTAACACTGCTGATCATGTTTTCACAATAACCAAAATTAAATCCAGTATTGACCAGATTTTCCAGTAAATCAGTACACAGTCCATTATCTGTTTCAATACTAAACTACCTGAAAGAGTGTAACATCAAAGATACAGCATTCGCCTCCCTACAAAGTTTTCCTTCGACAGTGTATATACACCCACGCTAATTTTCGCGCGCTTTTTACCAGGACAAAACATGAGCAATAGATGTTGCTAGCGTAAACGTTGGGTGAGCAATAAAATGAAAATAGGAAAAATCATTATAAGCACCGTATGGCGTGACATTGTACATTGCCGCATAGTTTTCGCTAGCTTTTTGTTGGGGGCAAAGGAAATACATGTGGACATTTTATTTAAAGCTAGAAAGTGTGTTTTGGATTACAAAATTTGTATTCTCATTTAGGAATTCAACAAAACATGTACATTAAATTTATAATGGATTAAATATTTAATTCGTATATTAACTTTTTTTAAACACTTTACGTGTCGAAACGATGTTTTGATTATGCATAAAAAGCAACACAATTTCCAGGAAGATAACACCCGGTTAGTGATAACATTGGAAATATAACTGATTCCGTATAATTGAATACTCCGGATAATTGAATATTCCGACGTGACAAACGGTCTATTCAAATAAGCGAAATCTACTGTACTTAGAATATGAATATTATTGCTAAATCTATGTTAAACTTTGCGTACTACCCCAAATATTTCCTATATCCTTTGACATATTGCTTTTATATTTTGCATACTTGTTTACCAACATGACCCCGAACTATAAACAAGAGTAGACCACTGTATCAAGCATTTTGACATAATTATGGCCCCTTTTAAACTTAGATAATTGAACTTTTTGCTTAAATTGCAATAACTTCTTTATTTATGATCACATTTTATTATTATTTTGACAAAACAACACTCACCTGAATACCACAATGGATTCCACCCAGCCTCCCCCCCAAAAAAGACATCTAATAAATTACCCCACCCCAAATTATACCCCCCCCCCCCTCCCTCCCTCCCCCCCCCCCCCCCATCCCCCTCCAAAATTTTTTTGTTTGTTTTCCCTTTGTTTATTTTTTAAAGATCGCCGAATAAATTACCACACCCCACATTATACCCCCTCTCAACCCCCCCAAATTTTTGAATATGAACAATTTCCCCATGATGGCTTACATTATACTGTCAAGCACTCAAATAGTCGAGCGCGCTGTCCTCTGACAGCTCTTGTTTATCAATATAATGGACCAAATTGGAATATTTTTATCAACAAATATTAACACAATATAGATTCATCAGGCCTTTTCCTGATAAACTAATTGTCCCCTACTGGTTTCATCGGATGGGACTTAATGGGGTTTTCGCTCTGTGCGTCTGTCTGTCTGTCACACTTTTCTTGATCCTGCGATAACTTTCTGTTAATCTGTTAAGTTCTGAATATTTTTTCATGAAACTTGAAACATGGATAGATGGAAATATGGACATTATGCACATCATTTTATTTTGTTCGTACGTCAACAATTCTGGTTGCTATGGCAACAAATTGACTAGAAATACTGCTGAAAAGGTGGTTTTCTGGATCCTGCGATAACTTAAAAAGTTTTGCATATTTTTTCTTGAAACTTGAAACATGGATAGATGGCAATATGGACATTATGCACGTCATTTCATTTCGTTCTTACGTCAAAAATTCCGGTTGCTATGGAAACAAAAATAAATAAAAAATCTGATAATGGTGAAATTTCTGACAATGGTGGAGCCGGTAGGGGACATTTATTTCTCAGCAATAGTCTTGTTTAATATAACTCTTTATAATAATTCAAAATCATCATATGAAATAAATTGAGATACATTTTTCTTAAGACAGATCTTTCTATAAAAAAACAACAGTAATTAAGACTGTGATTTAAAACATTATTCGAAAGGAAAATTCTTTACTTCTGAGTATTTACAATAGAAAATGTTTTGTACAAATGTTTGTGTCTTAATTGTACATATCACATTCATGTTTGTGTAGTGTAACAAACACTTACTGGACTTACCGAACATATCCCAAGATCAAAGAAATACCATTTTTATGCTCCCGGTAGGGTGGCATATAGCAGTTGAACTGTCCGTCAGTATGTCAGTCAGTCAGTCCGTCCGTCCGAAAAAAAACTTTAACATTTGCCATAACTTTTTCACTATTGAAGATAGCAACTTGATATTTTGCATGTATGTGTATCTCATGGAGCTGAACATTTTGAGTGGTGAAAGGTGAAGGTCAAGGTCATCCTTCAAGGTCAAATGTCAAATATATGGCATCTGTCCGTCCGAAAACTTAAACATTGGCCATAACTTTTTTAATATTGAAGATAGCAACTTGATATTTGGCATGCATGTGTATCTCATAAAGCTGCACATTTTGAGTGGTGAAAGGTCAAGGTCATCCTTCAACGTCAAAGGTCACAAAAAATAATTCAAAGCGGCATTTTCATGAAGCTGCACATTTTGAGTGGTAGAAGTTCAAGGTCAAGGTCATCCTTCAAGGTCAAAAGTCAAAAAAAATAAATTCAAAGCGGTGTTCTCATGAAGCTGCATATTTTGAGTGGTGGAAGTTCAAGGTCAAGGTCATCCTTCAAGGTCAAAAGTCAAAAGAAATAATTTCAAAGCGGCATTCTCATGAAGCTGCACATTTTGAGTGGTGGAAGTTCAAGGTAAAGGTCATCCTTCAATGTCAAAGGTAAAAAAAATAATTTTTATTTCTAAGCGGTGTTCTCATCAAGCTGCACATTTTGAGTGGTGGAAGTTCAAGGTCAAGGTCATCCTTTAAGGTCAAAGGTCAAAAAAATGAAAAAACAATTCAAAGCGGCGCAATCGGGCGCATTGTGTTTCTGACGAACACATCTCTTGTATATCTCTGTGCAAGCAACCCCTGACAACCTCCTTTTATTGCATTTGTTTTTTAAATACCAGCTGTCAAACAATCATACATTGTCCTACACTCAATCAGATGAGGTGTATGAAACAACTGTATATGTCATTGATCCAATACTCAACAAGCATATATATCACTACAGATTCAGTTTGAACAATTTGTTAAAAATTCTTAAAGGTTAGGGTTTTTTGGGTAAAAATGCACTGCATATTTTGTTAGCCAATAGTGAAGATCTTATTGTTCTATGCACTTAACAGTTTGTATTCAGCAATCTGGATAAATCTCATTCCCAATCCATGCACAGTCTGGGGGAAATTGTTTGCAAGGTTTAAGATAAATTATGCTATTGCCTGTAGTGAATGCGTTCTAGCATGAAGTCAACTCTAGTAATCATGTTTGACCTGATATTTAAAAAAAAAACTGTTCCATCTTGCTTTATAAACTGGCTTATGTTTTGGGCCTAAAGAAAGTGAATTGTAATCATTTAAAATGCATTGGAGTTGGGAGGTTACAAATGTTTTTAAAACATCTTTTATTATGCCCCCACTTTCAAATTTTTCTAGTTTGGACATGACTGGGGTCAAAAAGTTGTGTCCTTGTCTGTCCTTCCATTCATCTGGCAGTCCATCTATCCATCTGTCTGATTTCGATGTAGCTTATAACTCGAAACCTATTGCTGCTGCATATGAAAACTTAAAAAACTTATTGCACCTTCATATTGTAGTACGTATGTTCCTTTTTAGCTCAACTTTTCAAAGAAAAATGAGAGCTATACTACTCTTCACGGCGTCGGCGTTGGTTAAAGTGTTTTTATAAAGTCAAATAACTTTAACACTATCAAAGATAATTAAGTCAAACTTGGAATACTTCTTTATGGCAACAAGACAATTGTGTAGGTCAAGGTGCATAACTCTGTCAGCATTATTTTTAGAGTTATACCCCTTTTTATGTTTAGAAAATTGAAAATTTGGTTAAGTTTTGTGTTTAGGTCCACTTTATTCCTAAAGTATCAAAGCTATTGTTTTCATACTTGCAACACTTACTAACTATCATATGAGGACTGTGCAGGCAAATTTATGTGACTCTGACTGGCATTTTGACAGAATTATGGCCCCTTTTATACTAAGAAAATTCAAAATTTGTTTAAGTTTTGTGTTTTGGTCCATTTTACTCATAAAGTATAATAGCTATTGCTTTCAGACTTCCAACACTCGCTAACTATCATAAGGGGACTGTACAGGACAAGTTGCATAACTCTGGTTGTCATTTTGACGTAATTATAGCCCTTTTTGGACTTAGTAACTTTGAATAATGTGTTTAATTTTGTGTGTAGATGCACTTTATTTCTAAAGTATCAAGGCTATTGCTTTCAAACTTCAAATACTTTCTTACTATCATTAGGGTACTGTACCTGGCAAGTTGAATTTACCTTGACCTTTGAATGACCTTGAATCTCAAGGTCAAATAAATAAATTTTGCTAAAATGTCCATAACTTCTTTATTATGCCCACCTTCGAAGAAGAGGGGATATATTGTTTTGCACATGTCGGTTCGTCGGTCCGTCCGTCGGTCCGTCAGTCGGTCCGTCCACCAAATGGTTTCCGGATGATAACTCAAGAACATTCAGGGCCCTCAATCTATCAAATCTGCGGCCGAATTTCGGCTGCAGTCCCCCACCTGAAAAGCATTTTTTTTCCAATAAAACTGATTTTTTCCCCCAGAGAAAATGTAAAAAAAATCAACAAAAAATCGCTGATTTATTTTTGAAAATTGACTCCAATATATCACGGTCCGTTATATCGCTTTGTCCAATATAGTACTAACAAAAAATAATGCTTGTTTCCGGTTACCCGACGACTCTGTTTTTTTAACTGCCGACTCAAACGTTTTTTCTGTTATAAAATCCGCATCCGAATTTAATGTCCGAAATTTAGGCAACTTCGGAAAGCGTCTGGATTGTTCGGAACTGTTATTTTTGTTAATGTTTTGTTTCATTGACATTTATTCTAATCAATAAATGCTTAATTCAAAATGCAGTCTTCAGTTTTCAAAGAATATGTATTTGTACAGTAATTTACAGATATAAAGACAAAAGCTTTTTCTGTTACAAATTCCGCGTCCGAATTTTATGTCCGAAATTTACGCAACTGCGGAAAGCGTCTGAATCGTTCAGAACTGCTATTTTTGTATCTAGTCAATAAATGCTTTATTCAAAATGCAGTCTTTAGTTTAAAAATAATATTTATTTGTGCAATAATTTACAGAGAATGCAATCTGGATCAAACATCTTCTTATTAAGAACTATATCTGAAAGTTAGTACTATGTCGTAATGCATTCCAAACTGCTGATACCTGAAAATAATGACATTCTTATTTAGTTAAATATTCAATTAAGTGTTGTGGTAAGAAAAAAAATCCTACGTACCGACACACATTTAAATTAGATTACTGTTGTATAATAATTAGATCGAGTAAAAGTCCACATTTCTGTCCTATAAACAGTCACATATAGAAATATATGTATATAACACTAAACAGTTAAACACAGTTGTTGTTTTTTTTAATAAAAATTCCCCCATTTACAAAAAATTCCCCCTCCCTAGGGCTGCGGACCCCTTCCCTCAAAGTAGTGTGAGGTCGCTGACATTTAGGCCTAGGATCATGACACTTCATAGGCACATTGATCATGACTGGCAGATGACCCCTATTGATTTTCAGGTCACTAGGTCAAAGGTCACAGTCAAGGTCACGTTTGGGGGGTGGGCATATGTGTCCGACCACGGAACACTTGTTTAGAATCAGTTTTGATTCATAATTTGACAAAACAACACTTACCTGACATACCACAATGGACTGCACCCAAACCATCCCCCACGCCCCACCCCAGAATCCCCTCCCCCCCCCCAAATTTTTTTTTTTCCTTTTGTTTTAATTATTTTGAAATATCATCTAATAAATGACACCCCCACATTATTCCCCGTCTTCTTCACCCCCCCCCACACACACAAAGAATTTTTTTTTTAACATGATTAAAAAAAACAATTATTTTTTTATTATTTTATTTTTGAAAGACTGCCCAACCATCCCACCCAAGCTATTGCTATCAAACTTGAAATATAATCGTATTAGTTTGTTTTATGTCTTTACAAATGTTCAATAGATTGTGAAAAATATACCTGGACTCAGAATCGTCTATAATGTACCAATTCTTTAAACCATAAGCAATCAATATGTTTCAAATATGGTCCTCTTCCAGTTAGAATATGACTATATTACCTTGACCGTATTAAATATAAACAATTTCCACATGATGGCTTACGTTATACTGTCAAGCACTCGAAAAGCTCTTGTTAAGTAAAAAAAGACATTTTAAAACTTGTGTTGCATGAAACTAAAAACGTATTGTTTCTCAAATGTTAAAAGTTCACAAACATACCAATACTAGTCCAGCCTGTCAATATGCATACCAATAAAAACTGGTTCTAATTTTTTTTTAGCTCACCTGATTGCTCAGGTGAGCTTTTGTGACCGGTCTTTGTCCGTCGTCTGTCCGTTCGTCCGTCCGTCCACATTTGTTCGTAAACACAGGCTGTCAAGCGGTCATACTTTTTCCTACTTTTTCCTACTATTTCCTACTTTTTCATCAGGATCCTACTTTTTCCTATTTTTTTACCAAATCTTCCTACTATTCCTACTTTTTCATTTTCAATGGAGAATTTTTTTTTTAAAGAGTTTATTTAGTAAACTTGCAGGATGAATGAATCTATGGCATGACTGTATCCCTGTTAATGTGCATTCATCTAGATGAGACCTGACAACCCATGCTGACTGTCTGCTAGCACCTCTTCAGGAGCATAAATATTTATTTCTTATGTAACTTTTAAAATTATTGACAAGTTTTTTTTTGAAGTAACAATAGTGCCTTGTTTACTTCCTTAGCATTTGTACACTGCACACTTCACTACCTTACACAGTTCCCAGTGATGCAAGAGCTGAGGGAACCCATTGTTTATTCCAGTTTTATTTTGTTTCCATTGACAACAATTTGACCAAACCTTATGCATGTTTACATGATATTGCTGTTTGGAATGTAGAGATATAGAGATACATGTATTGTATGAGTGGTTATGTAATATGGAATTTATTACACAAGTTATTGGAAAAAAGATAAAACTGATGCTTTGCCGAGTTTTCATCATTTACAAATATAATGTAATAAATTCTGTATTACATGACAACGGATATGATGTTCTATTGATATGATAGGTACATCATGTTTAGTAATTAAAGATAAATGCACAGAGCCTAAATGCCCTGATACATTTTTATGCTCCCGGTAGGGTGGCATATTGCAGTTGTACTGTCAGTCCGTTTGTCTGTCTGTCTGTGTGTGTGTGTCCGTCCGAAAACTTTAATATTGGCCATAACTTTTGCAATATTGAAGATAGCAACTTGATATTTGGCATGCATGTGTATCTCATGAAGCTGCACATTTTAAGTGGTGAAAGGTGAAGGTCATCCTTCAAGGTCAAAAGTTAAAAAATACAATCCAAGGGAAGTAATAAGCTTTAAAAGGGAGATAATTTCTAAACCTGCCAAATGATATATTGAAATTTTATTTCAAAGCTGCGCAATAGTGGGCATTGTGTTTCGGACAAACACAATTCTTGTCTAATGATGCCATAGCTAGTGAGGTAACTTCAAGGTGTTAAAGCGAAGTATTAAAATTATTAAACGGCATTATTACACTCCCGTAAAGTCATCAATAATGTAAAAGCCATTATTTGAAACTGGAATAAACAATGTAGTGCAACTTTTTCATTGCCCAATCAATGCTGTCATAAAAGATGTCAGGTGATAAGGTCCTATCTCCAGTTGCATAATCTGCTCTGCAATGACCAGTCATTTTGAATGTAAATTAAGTCATTATAACTGCACCCTATTGTCCATTTAAAGGTTTCACAATGTAGCTGTAGCAGAGCATTTACACTGCTTTATATACTAGTATTAATCTTGTACAACAAGTTGGTGTATCACTAAATAAATTTGGTCTTCTGCTTAAGGATATAACATGCACAATATAATTACCATTTTTATATCGATACACAGAAGACCTCTAACCACTTATTTGATGATACACCAAAATGAACAGCAACTAATTACATGTATACTTCTTTATCAGGGTAGCTTTGCTTGAAACTTAATTATCATAGATACACTATAAGTGCTAAAATTCCTAGTGGGAAAACAAAGTTTAACCCTTCATGGATGGAGAAGTTGGACAACAGTGGAAAAACACTGGGATCATGGTGCAAGAGAGATACCGGCAATGAGTTCGCAAGATATTGTACTGTCTGAATGAAGTCCATCTTGTAGTAATTCTGGTGCTAATCAACTTATAAGTCATGCAGATGGATAAAAACACAAGGAAAACATGAAATACATGCATGATAATTCACAAAAGCGTTTGTTTGGAAGTGCCCAAAAGCCAAGCAGCTCTCAGGGTTGTGGGGATAAATCTATCTGTATGCAAGTACATCCATCACACAAGGAACAGATACAAAAGGCTGAAATCTTCTGGGCCCTTAAGGTAGCTTCAAGTGGGTATCCATACAGAACATGTGATGGCACTCCTGCTCTGTTTCAAGCTATGTTTCCTGGACCTGTGTCTAAAAAATAAGTATTATGTATTCCTACTTTTGAGGGAAAAGTTCCTACTTTTTCCTACTTTTTTCCTACTTTTCTTGCAAAAGTAGTTCCTATTTTTTCCTACTTTTTGAAAAAAGGTCACTTGACAGCCTGTAAACACTCTAGAAGCCACATTTATTGTCCGATCTTCATAAAACTTGGTCAGAAGCTTCGTCCGAATAAAATCTCGGTCGAGTTCGAAACTGGGTCGTGCCAGGTAAAAAACTAGGTCACTAGGTCAAAAAAAGGAAAAACCTTGTAAACACTGTAGAAGTCACATTTCATGCCCAATTTTCATGTAACTTTGTCAAAATGTTTGTATTAATTATATGTTGGTTGAGTTCAAAAGTGGTTTAAGGTCCGTTGAAAAACATGGCCGCCAGTGGGCAGGGCAGTTTTCCTTATTTGGCTATAGAGAAACCTTGTAAACACTATAGAAGTCACAATTTTTGCCCAATCATCATGAAAGTTGGTCACAACATTGGTTATATTGATTTCTCCGACGAGTTCGAAAATGGTCCAGATCGGTGAAAAAACATGGCCGCCATTGGGCGGGGCATTTTTCTCTATATGTATATAGTGAAAACATGTGAACACTCTAGAAGTCACATTTTTTGCCCAATTTTCATGAAATTTGGTCAGAAGATTTGTTTCCTTGATATGAGTGTTGAGTTCGAAAATGGTTACGGTCCGTTGAAAAAACATGGTTGCCAGGGGGACGGCAGTTTTCCTTATATTTATATAGTAAAAATTCTTGTAAACTATCATGAATTAAGGTCATGTAACATGCAAGACAACTCTTCTAAATATTGCATTTAAGTTTACAGTAAGTACTCCCCTTTGACTATTAATGTTTTTATAATAATACAGTGTATTTTCTAGAGGGCACATTTCTTTTCCGATCTTCATGAAAATTGGTGAGAAGATTTGTCCCAATGATATCTCGATGGAGTTGGAAATTGGGTCATGCTGAATCAAAAACTAGGTGAATAGGTCCAAAAAAAGAAAAACCTTGTAAACACTGTAGAAGTCACATTTCATGCCCAATCTTCATGTAACTTTGTCAGAATGTTTGTCTTAATGATATGTTGGTTGAGTTTAAAAGTGCTTCTGGTCCGTTGAAAAACATGGCCGCCAGTGCGCGGGGCAGTTTTCCTTATTTGGCTATAGAGAAACCTTGTAAACACATCATGAAAGTTGGACAAAACATTGGTTTTATTGATATCTCGGACAAGTTTGAAAATGGTCCAGATCGGTGAAATACATGGCTGCCAGTGGGGGGGGGGGGCATTTTTCTCTATATGTAGATAGTGAAAATATGTGAACACTCTAAAAGTTACATTTTTTGCCTAATCATCATCAAACTTGGTGATAAGAATGGTTTTATATATATCTCAGATGGTCAAAAAACATGGTCGCCGGGGGAGGGGGGCAGTTTTCCTTATGTGACTAGAGAGAAACCTTGTGATCGAACACTACAGAAGTCTCATTTTTTGCCTAATCATTGTGAAACTTAGTCAATACATAGGTTTTATTGATTTCTCATAGAAGTTGGAAAAGTGATCAGATCGGTGAAACACACTTTTTAGCTCACCTGATTGATCAGGTGAGGTTTTAGAATTGGTCTTTGTCCGCCGTCCGTTCGTCCACATTTGGTTTGTAAACACTCTAGCATTCACACTTCTCAAACATTCTTTATGAAAGTTGCTGAAAGATCTGTCAAGTTTGATAATGAGCAAAATCACATAATTAATGTCATAATTATTGCCCTTGATTGTCCAAATTTTCATTAAATTATACAAAATCCTTGTAAATACTCTAGAGGTCACAATTTTGTTTCAGATTTTATGAATTTTGGTCAAAATATTTATTTTTGTTAGCAAAGTTTAATGTTTGGTAAGGGGGGTCAACTCAAAATATAGGTCACCAGGTAAATCTTACAAAACCAAAAACACTCCATACGCCAGAGTTTTGGTTCCATAAATAATTAAACTTGACCAGGATGTTTGTCTGGACATTATCTGGGTCAAGTTTGACGTTTGGTAAAGATTAAATGAACCGACTCCTCTCCGGTGAGCGAACTAGGGCCATCTTGGCCCTCTTGTTTGGAGTTTTGAGGCCAAATTTTACATTTGGTAGTGTTGCAAAGTTATGTATTATCTGGTTTCGCAATAATGCATGCAATATAATAACGTCAATATAGCCAGCAACTGATTAGTTTCTTGAAAGAAGATGCATGCTTGCAACTGGGTTCAGTCTGTTTTAATTATAGATCGTGACAATTAGATTACATGGTTAATTGATGTTTGTTTTCGTGTCGATGCACTTACCAGATAGTAAATACCCCCGTGTATGCAGTTCAACAAATTAGTTCGGTCCATCAATTTGACATGTTTATGTAATAATTCATGTATTTAAGCAGAAATATCTTGGGTACTCAAGGAAAAGTATCTAAAACACAGGAGATACACTTGAGGATTATCTTCAGGACACCAGGGGTGGGGTCCTGTCTTGGTGGATTTGGACGGGTTTTGTAATGTCCGGGAAGTTTAATCAGTTGAGTACAATATCTTATTGACTTGGAAGTCTTGTGTTTACATCTAAATAAAGAATAAGGAACTATTATTTGCGTTATCGTGTACGTGTTATTACGGTACACTAGTTCATAATTATTTTTCAAAAGCAAATATGTTAACATTAATATTTGCCTTTCAGAGCAGGCCCTTGGTGTTTCTTGTACTCAGGCTATTCAGTGTTCCACTGGCCTTTGCAGTGATGGAACATGTATATGCGCCAGTGGATATGTGGATGATAATGGAGGAGCAGCTGAAGGAAACTGTTTACCAAGTAAGGCATTATTTATGACTTTATATATGATGGTCCTGTCTATGGACTTGCATGAATGCGTGCATTAATCCTTCTGAGTTTGTTCGGACTGTAAATTACTAATTCAGTATGCAACGTTAAAATATCACAAATGTTTACCTAGAGATGGCATGTTGCCTGTAATTTCTGTATATGTATGGAAATTTTAAAACTAACTTGCCTCAAATATTCACTACGTTTACAAGCCTTATTGCATGCAACACCCATGTCTTCAGCTTAAATGTCAAGGTTTATAATTCAGGGGGAAGTGTCACAATATTGAGTATAATACAATGGCTTTGGACTATATCTTGATCATTAATTGGACATGTTTGATGTAATTTGCTAAAAATGTTAACAATTTGGTAATGACATGTTTTGTTCAAGGCCTGTGTCAATCATTCAAAGGACAAGGTCATTCCTTAAGGTCATTTTTTTTAATATGGGCATGAAACGGCTTTTACAGACTGTACCATCATTGTACTGCTTTCAGCTCACCTGAGCACAAAATGCTAATAGTCAGCTTTTGTGATTACCTTGTGTCCATCATATTTGGTTAGTTGTGCATTGTGCATCTTCAATATTTACCTTGTAAACACTTTAGAGGCCACATTGATTTTCCTTACTTCATGAAACTTGGTTAGACAATTGTTGTAGATGGGTTACATGAGGTCAAAAACAAGATTACTAGATTAAAACCAAGACAAAGAATGGTCACCCTCAAGAAAACACATTAATTGTCCAATCTTCACGAATCTTGATCAGAACCTTTATTCTATTTAAACCTCAGCTGTGTTCAAAGATGGTTTCAGTGTTTAAAGACATGGCCACAAAGGGTGGGGCAGTTTTCCTAATATGGCTATAGTAAAACCTTGTTAAAAGTCACATTTCCAATCTTCATAAAACATGGGTAGAACATTTCTTCTAATGATATCTTTGCTGCATTAGAAAATGGTTCCGGTTCATTGCCGCCAGGGTGGTAGTTTTCCTTATTTGGCTGTGTTAAAACCTTAACACTTAAGAAGTCACATTTTAGTCCAATCTTCATCAAACTTGATCGACAGAACATTTAGTGTTTTATTCAGGCCATTTAAGCGTGGCGCAGCACCATGTTCTTTTTTTGTAGCGCCACGCTGCCCTCTTTTAAAGCCATTTAGCGCCACGCTGCCCTTTCCAAAGGTTGCCGCCTTGCCCTTTCATGAGCACCTGCTTATTGATAACATCCTTATTGCTCTTTGTCCAAACCACTTTGCCGACTAGTATCAGAATATGGCTCCAAGGCAGCAAAGATTTGCTCGGTTGTGAATTAGTCATGTGTGAATAACCCCATGTCAATATTTATAGATAATATCAGTGGCTTATACTTAGCACACTAAAGCGGTCGGTAAAATCGTTGACAGTTAATTCGGAGACTACTATTAAAAACCTAGATTTTCCTCGTGGAAAATGTGCATTTCATGCATAATACAGTAATATCAAAACATTTATTTCTACGCGGAATTAAATTTAAAAAAAAAAACAAAGAAGTTGTATCTTTATTGTTATGGTCTTTTAGATAATTAATTATTGAAAGAATTACTGTAACGTATTCTAATTAAACAAAATGCGAATTAAGTATTAGGTGAACATATACGATTTACGGTTGCTATGCGCACCTGTAGCTTATATCATTTTAACAAGATGGTGGACAATAAAGCAAATAAATTGTTACTCTCGGCCTAAATGGCAAATAACGATCGAATTAACGATGGAGATCACACATTTAGAAGGGATTAATGAAATGCATGTGATAACAAATAATGCATAAAACATTTTAGATAACAACAACATATTTATTAGTAATCTACTCAGTGGATGTATGTCACGGAAACGAGTGTTTGCAAATTGTTAGCATTCAGTTTACTCATTATGCCCCCCTTCGAAGAAGAGGGGGTATATTGCTTTGCTCATGTTGGTCTGTCGGTCGGTCGGGCTGTCGGTCCGTCCACCAGGTGGTTGTCAGACGATAACTCAAGAACGCTTGGACCTAGGATCATGAAACTTCATAGGTACATTGATCATGACTCGCAGATGACCCCTATTGATTTTGAGGTCACTAGGTCAAAGGTCAAGGTCACGGTGACCCGAAATAGTAAAATGTTTTTTGAATGATAACTCAAGAACGAATACGCCTAGGATCATGAAACTTCATGGGTAGATTGATAATGACTTGCAGATGACCCCTATTGATTTTGAGGTCACTAGGTCAAAGGTCAAGGTCACGGTGACTCGAAATAGTAAAATGGTTTCCGGATGATAACTCAAGAATGCATACGCCTAGAACATGAAACTTCATGGGTAGATTGATCATAACTCGCAGATGAACCCTATTGATTTTGAGGTCACTAGGTCAAAGGTCAAGGTCACGGTGACCCGAAATAGTAAAATGGTTTTCGGATGATTACTCCAGAACGCATACGCCTAGAATCATGAAACTTCATAGGTAGATAGATCATGTCTTGCAAATGACCCCTATTGATTTTGAGGTCACAAGGTCAAAGGTTAAGGTCAAGGTGACCCGAAATAGTAAAATGATTTTCGGATGATAACTCAAGAACGCTTTTGCCTAGGATCATAACACTTCAAAGGTACATTGATCGTGACTCGCAGATGACCCTTATTGATTTTCAGGTCACTAGGTCAAAGGTCAAGGTCATAGTGACAAAAATCGTATTCACACAATGGATGCCACTACAACGGACAGCCCATATGGGGGGCATGCATGTTTTACAAACAGCCCTTGTTTTACTGGCAAAGTTAAAACTTCTTACAAGATTATCTTTAGAAAATGGGATTAGACAAACTTGATTTCATTTATATGTTAAGGGATCTTAGTATAATCAGATTCATATGCATATATTGCTTTATTATCCCCGCTGAAAATTTGGAGGTGATATAGTAAAAGTCTTGGACCGTCTGTGCGTCCGTCTGTCCATCCGTCCGAAACTTTGTCCGGAGCATAACTCTAAAACTACTGAATGGAATTTACTTGCAACTTGAAATATAAACAGATGGCAACTAGGAGAAGTGCATTGACCAAGAACCATAACTCTATCTATCTTAGTTTTTGAATTATCTCCCCTTTTATATAATTTCAAAGTAAATTTTTGTCCGGAGCATAACTCTAAATCTACTGAAACAATTTACTTGAAACTTGAAATATAAACAGATGGCAAGTAGGAGAAGTGCAGTGACTAAAAACCATAACTCTATCTACCTTAGTTATTTAATTATCTCCCTTTATTCAATTTCAAAGTAAATTTTTGTCCGAAGCATAACTCTAAAACTACTGAAGGAATTTACTTGAAACTTGAAATATAAACAGATGGCAAGTAGGAGAAGTGCAGTGACTAAAAACCATAACTATATCTACCTTAGTTTTTGAATTATCTCCCTTTATTTAATTTCAAAGTCAATTTTTGTCCGGAGCATAACTCTAAATCTACTGAAGGGATTTACTTGAAACTTGAAATATAAACAGATGGCAAGTAGGAGAAGTGCATTGACTAAGAACCATAACTCCATCTACCTTTGTTTTTGAATTATCTCCCTTTATTTAATTTCAAATAATTGTTTGTCCAGAGAATAACTTTAAATCTACTGAATGGATTTACTTGAAACTAGAAATATAAACAGATGGCAACTAGGAGAAGTGCAGTGAACATGAACCATAACTCTTTTGGGCGTAGTTTATGAATCATCAACACTTTATAACTAATTGATCCTTGAAATTTAAATAGATGACACAGGTGTCATATTTTACAAATATTATTCTACTCTCTAAAACAAATGTTGTCATACAAGCAAACACATTTCGGCGGGGATTTGGCACTACTGTGACAAGCTCTTGTTAATGTTTGTACTTAAAGTCTGTCTGGGGCATATTTAAAAAAGCATAGCTGGAACAACTTGACTTTTAATTGCTGAGTAAATCTTATTAAGGGGGAGTGCAGAGCACAAGGACTGTAACTCTTGACCCCCCTATTTTTCATTTATTGTTCTTTTTAATTTTTGAACTTATATTTAGTCTGCATTCTTTCTTAAAATCTAAAAGGAATATCAACTAACATAATTATCGAAAGGAAGATCTGATTAAGGGGATGTGCAATGCATAAGAACTGCTACTCTTGCACTTTTATTTTTAGACTTGGGCTTTTTATTGATGTTGGTACTTAAAGCCACACACCTTGCCTCTGACTTTGAAATGAAATACATGTTAATCAATACATATAGATGCAATTTGAAAGTGTGCAAAATTGTAATTAAATCAATAGCCTAGTTAGCAAGTAATTTATTATCTTTCAAACGGTACCGCTTTTAAAACTAAACTTAGGATTTCTAGACATATACATCCATTTCGACAAATGCGATCATTTTTAAGATTTAAATCGCAAAAAAGACGGATTTATACCCTGTAACCACCACATATATTCGTATTGGCATAGATAAAATATGTTTCTAATTATGCCCCCTTCGAAGAAGAGGGGGTATATTGCTTTGCTCATGTCGGTCGGTCTGTCGGTCGGTCGGTCCGTCCACCAGGTGGTTGTCAGACGATAACTCAAGAACGATTGGGCCTAGGATCATGAAACTTCATAGGTACATTGATCATGACTTGCAGATGACCCTTATTGATTTTGAGGTCACTAGGTCAAAGGTCAAGGTCACGGTGACCCGAAATAGTAAAATGGTTTTTGGATGATAACTCAAGAATACTTATGCCTAGGATCATGAAACTTGATAGGTAGATTGATCATGACTAGCAGATGACTTCTGTTGATTTTCAGGTCACTAGGTCAAAGGTCAAGGTCACGGTGACCCGAAATAGTACAATGGTTTCCGGATGATAATTCAAGAACGCTTATGCCTAGGATCATGAAACTTTATAGGTAGATTGATCATGACTAGCAGATGACCCCTTTTGATTTTCAGGTCACTAGGTCAAAGGTCAAGGTCACGGTGACCCGAAAGAGTAAAATGGTTTCCGAATGATAACTCAAGAACGCTTATGCCTAGGATCATGAAACTTGATAGGTACATTGATCATGACTCGCAGATGAACCCTATTGATTTTGAGGTCACTAGATCAAAGGTCTAGGTCACTGTGACCCGAAATAGTAAAATGGTTTCCGGATGATAACTCAAGAACGCTTATGCCTAGGATCATGAAACTTCATAGGTAGATTGATCATGACTCGCAGATGACCCCTATTGATTTCCAGGTCACTAGGTCAAAGGTCAAGGTCACAGTGACAAAAAACATATTTACAAAATGGCTGTCACTACAACTGAGAGCCCATATGGGGGGCATGCATGTTTTACAAACAGCCCTTGTTTATACTTAAATATGCTATGTGCCAAATAAGGTGTGTGGCTTTAAATTTTGTTCAGAACATACCTTGAATACCAAATAGGTATCAATCTAATTTAGGGATTGTGAAAGGCACAAGAACCATAACTCTGACTCCCTTATGTTTCGGGTCATAACTCTACTTATTGCCCTTTGTTAAATTGCATGTGCAGTGTACTCACATTTTTTCTTAAGCATATCTTTATAACTAGAAGAGGCATTGATTTAAAACTTATTAGGTATGTGATCTAATAATGGAGATGGGAAATACGTAAGAACTGTAAATCTTGCATTCATATTTATTTATTTCCCTTTGTAAATACATTGTTTTTAAATGTTGTCCAAAGCAAATCTTACAAACTTAAAGGTGTATGATCTATAAACTGTATAACTGTAGGTAGATGTTATTTAGAAGATTATGCAGGGCGCAAGAACCATTACTCTTTCGATCCTATTTTAAGCTTACCTGAGCAAATCTTGCGTGTGGTGAGCCATTGTGATAACTTGTTGTCAGTTGCTGATTGTCAATTGTCAACTTACCTTTTAACACCTTTTAGGTTACATTTATTGCCCAGTCTTCATGAAAATTGAAAAGAAAAAATGTTCCAATTATATCATGGCAGAGTTTGAAACTGGGGCCAGTATTTAACAACCCATTCTTAGACTTAAGAATAAACAATAGACTTGGAACCTAGAAAATGTGTTCAGTGTTTATATATATATAAAGGCATCAACTGGGTATTATGTCATTAACATAATGTTCTACATGAAGAATGATATTGATAGAAGTGTTTAATGCCATGCTGTACTCTTTAATTCTTGAATATTCTTTTTTCTTTACATCAAGTCTAAGATTTGTTTGATGAATACAGACCTGGGTCACGCAAGACTTTAAACTATTAGGAAACTTTAAAAACAAGCTTGTTAGCACTCTAGAGGTCACATTTATATTGGGATCCTAATGAAACTTTATGAGAACATTTGTGCTTATTTAATATTAATGTCTCAGATGAGTTGAAATATTTTTACGGTTTGCTGAAACATTGCTTGGGTTGGGGCGGTTTTCCTAAGTGAAATCTTGTAAGCAAGCTAAAAGTCAAATTATAGTTAGTCCATTCTTAATGAAAACAAAGAAAAAAAATGTTCAAATTATCTCTTTGCTTTGATTGAAAATTGTTCTGGTTTGGTTTGGCAACCAGGGGGAGGGCAGTTTTCCTAATATGGCTTTAGTGAAACCTTGTTAAAGGCTCATAAAAGGTGACGATCCATAATTATTAATTCTGTAAAAATAAAACGTTTTGGAATTCGCATGGTTCGGTTACACGCTACTCTTAATAACTGTTTTACTTAAAAACTTAATCTAGTCAGATAGCAATAGATTTCTACTTGTAACAAACAGATTAATAAAACGATTGTTTTTCTTCTTTTTATTTTTCTCTAATTACAGAACATATGAAATATAATAAATAGCACAAATTATCAGAACAATTAAAATATAATGAATAGAGCAAATTATCAGAACATATAAAATATAACAAATAGCACAAATTATCATTGGGAAAGTAGTAACGTGGTAGACTTGTTTGTATCAGACATCTTGAAATGTTTGTTGTTAAAAGGGTAGAGTTTATATATGATGCATTTCATTTGACCACGCTTACTCAGACCTAACATGACACATTTTTTGTTACTAAAGAATGCAAAACTACATAAATAGTAATTATTGGCTTTTGACGACATTATAAAGTTAACACGCTACGTGCAAACGACAAAGGTGTAATTATCGGCTTTTGATGCGCCACGCGCAGACAACTAAGGTGTGAAATTAACCTCAGTGTTTTGCAGTTTTGCAGTTTTCGGATTAAAGATTGATAATAGGGTGGGAATTAAAGTGTTCGGACCGTCAGAATCACTTTGAATTAACAATTTCATCGGTTTAACGAAGTTCGAATTCACAATGAAATTTTACAGTTAACAAAGAAGAACCAAAATCGGGACCTGAAAAATACTTCGAAATAACGATGATTTCGGATTATCAGTGTTCGAAATGATGGTTTTGAAGTGTACTTAAACAATTTAACAATTAAAGTTGTTTGGGTTAACCGGTTACTTACTGGTTACGGCAAAAGGTTAACTGGTATATGTAAATGTTTTTGGTAACCTCAATTTTTACCTAGGGCATTTTTTCCTCTAGCATTTTATTGCACACCCCCTTTTATTGATTACCTGTCTTTTAATAGCCGTACATGCTTACAATCTGCCCATCCATTTAAAAAGAGCAATTTAGGGCAGATTTCATCAGTATCACTGATGTTATTATATATTTTATGAAGTATTTCACTGTTAATCAATTATTCAGTCATTATGAACTAACACTTCAATTAATTATTTCAGCGAGAAGCCTTGGAGGTTTCTGTACAAACAATCTCCAGTGCATTACTCTGGATTCAACATGTGCAAACGGCTTGTGTGCTTGCATCTCTGGATTTGTGAATGACAATGATGGACGTTGTTTAAGATGTAAGGCACTCATGGTCAACTTAGCATTTCCCTGATAATTATGGGTGATATTGAAAAATTATAGAATTGAGTATTTGTCTGTTTATTGTTTATTATATTGTAGAAGTAAACACTCAAAGTCTTGCATTTATTATTCCAGTGGTGCTCCTTGGTGGTCTTTGCAGCAATTCTGTTCAGTGTGTCATCCAAAATTCTGAGTGCAATAATGGCAGTTGTGTGTGCAAGTCTGGATTTGTGGTTGATGGCAGTCAACAAAATGGAGGAACCTGTCAGCAAAGTCAGCAACGTAAGGCTTACATTGACTGCAATTTTAAATTCTATAGCAATGTACAAAACGAGGTAAGGCTGTTGGGCTTGCAGACAGAGTCTGTCAAACAAGTGGTTTCAGGTCAACAAGTTTTTTTGATGAAACTTTGCTAATTCAAGTATGCATGAAAACTTCCTGTGGGGGGACATGCATTTAACATGCATGCTTTCTATTCGTGGAACTTCTCTGTCAGCAACAATTTCGTGCTCTTATGAAAACACGGATTTTACATGGCATTGTGAATGGTGCATATGCATACAACTGGACTAAATAATATAATCACGTGGCAGTAGACAAATTGTGTAATTCAGAGAAAGAGAGAGAGACTCCACGTATCGCGGGATATTCTTAATCTCCCTCCATCTCCCTCGATAAGCGTGTCCGCGGAGTAGCGAGGGAAATCGGGGAAAACACGTGGACTGTACTGTACCATAGAATCTGACTGAATCTCTACATGTGTGTCATGTTTATCTGATACCAAAGATTTCAATGCAAAAAATATTGCAAGTAATTCTAAGAAATTTATATGGTTTTTAGTTGTTCGCGTAGCGTAGCAAACAGCTAATGTTGTTGCTGAAAATTTCAAGTCGGTTCGCTGCTATCTACGGAAAGCCTATTACCCGCCACAATTGCAGTATTCGCGTGAGAAAGAGTTGTATTATTTATGCAAGAGGTTTGAGTTCTCTAGCTATATTCATTCACAAATCAAAACATTATGTGAATATCGTGTTAAATGAAATAGTTACGAATGGAGCTTATATAGAAAAGAATCAATAAACAATTATTGTGTTATACGTGTCGCGGAAGAGATTGTTTATGAATGATAAAAATAGTCCACTTTCTGCTTCGTCTTAATGACGTAGTACAGGTCATTCATAATCTTAGGCTATTAATAGATTCGGGAAAACAATGCGATAGTTTAAGGTTACGCTTGCTTATATTCTCAATTTATAAAACGTTGAACATGAGTTCAACAATAATTTCAGGGATACGATAGACAACAACAAAAGTGCTTCATAATTATCGCTAAAACCCAATATAACAAACAATTAAATATAACACAAATGATCTGTTTCGTAACCTCTTTCATGCTTCTACAGCGGGGATTTCTGGGTAACGTTCTTTTGTTCTCAACAGATAACGGCGATTTTTAGTATTTACGGTTGCTAACAACGCAATTGTAGAAGGTTAAGCTTGTTTATATTCACAGTTCTCAATTTATAATACGTTGGACATGAGTTCACCAATTACTACAGGTATACTATAGACAACATAAAAAATGCTTTATAATCGCTTAAACCGAAAACAACTAAATATAACAAGAAATATCTTTTTAGCTCATTTATTTTTTGAAAAAAAAATATGAGCTATTGTCATCACCTTGGCGTCAGCGTCGGCGTCCGGTTAAGTTTTGCGTTTAGGTCCACTTTTCTCATAAAGTATCTATGCTATTGTATTCAAACTTGGTACACTTACTTACTATCATGAGTGGACTGGGCAGGCAAAGTAAGATAACTCTTGTGTGCATTTTGACAGAATTATGTGCCCTTTTTATACTTAGAAAATTTTGGTTAAGTTTTGTGTTTAGGTCCATTTTATTCCTTAAGTATCAAAGCTATTGCTTTCATACTTGCAACATTTACTAACTATCATAAATGGACTATTCAGGCAAAGTTATGTAACTCTGACTGGCATTTCTACATAATTATGTGCCCTTATTATACTTATAAAATTGAAAATTTGGTTAAGTTTTGTGTTTAGGTCCACTTTATTCCTAAAGTATCAAAGCTATTGCTTTCATACTTGCAACACTTACTAACTATCATAAGGGGACTGTGCAGGCAAAGTTATGTAACTCTGACTGGCATTTTGACGGAATTATGGACCCTTTATACTCAGAAAATTGAAAATTTGGTTAAGTTTTGGGTTTTGGTCAACTTTAACCCTAAAGTATCATATATATTGCTTTCATACTTGGAACACTCACAAACTATCATAAGTGGACAGTAAAGGACAAGTTGCATAACTCTGGTTGTCATTTTTACGGACTTTTGGCCCTTTTTTGACTTAGTAACTTTGAATATATGGTTAAATTTTGTGTTAAGATCCACTTAACTTCTAAAGTATAAAGGCTATTGCTATCAAACTTCAAATACTTTCATGCTATCGTGAGGGTACTGTACCTGGCAAGTTGAATTTTACCTTGAACTTTGAATGACCTTGACTCTCAATGTCAAATTATTAATTTTGCTAAAATTGCCATTACTTCTTTCCCGAATCCCCCCCTCCTAAAAAAAGTTTTTTTTAAAGATCATCTAATAAATGACCACCACACCCACACACTATACCCGCCCCAACCCCCCCCCCCCTCCAATTTTTTTTTTTTAAACATGTTTTTTTGCTTTTTTTGTATTTTTGGAAGATAATGTAATAAATGACCACACCCCCACACTATACACCTTCTCCACTCCACCCCTCCCTCCTTTGTGATTGAAATTGAGATAGGTCCCTTCACCTTTAAAAAGAAAAATAGATGAGTGGTCTGCACCCGCAAGGCAGTGCTCTTGTTTCAATGTAGTCGGCGTAAACACTGACTAAATAAAAAATGCAATTAACTTTTCTAAATAAATAAATAAAATGAAAACAAAAGTTTAACTATTATTTAGTTTTTTTTCACTTGTAAGTTGCATATTCACCGCATGAAATGTGTTATTATTGTCAAACCACACATTAGTGTAAGTAGTTAAAAAAATATACTACGGGAGTGCACATCATATGTGTCTCACATGCCTTATTATGAGAATATTTCTTCACAATCGAAATATATCGTCTGTCAGTATTTGATTTAAACAAAGTTTTCTTTCCACACATTTAAATCACACTTTCATAGCCGCATTATGGGAAAATGGGTCTTATGCGTTTCAGCCAGCGTTTCTTAAACCCAACATGTGCATTTGCGCAGTCAGGTCAGAGGCGATGCTGTTCGCTATAACATCACTCAATATGTTATAGTCTCATTATGTATCTCCTTACCAGACTGAGAGATGTGCAGGCTGAGTGGGCTATATATATGATGGGCGCATATGGAATAAGACCCACTTTTGCATGACGACGGTCATTAAAATCTCATTGCAAATTGTAAATGGCACATTCTAGCACAATGCTTTTCGATACAAAATTTAATTCAAAATAGCAAACGTGTAAATAAGGGCAGCCTATCCAGGCGTTCAGGAACGATTTCCAGACGCGCTGATCGAGTACGGCAAACATTGTGGTTGGATAATTAAACAATTTTCCTCTTATCATGACACTATACTATTTCAGTAATGATTGTTTTCTCATCTTGAAAGCAAAACTGAAATTCCGCGAGATAGATTTTAACGCGTAATTGTAACTGGGCCACAATTTGTGTCGTTTGAACATACAGAGAGTAGTCCGGAATTCCTTACACTGAACAGTGCTACATCCTTTGCGCTGAGCACAAACACAGTGATGTAGCCAAATTTCAGAGGTTTTATCTCAAATCAGCCTATGAAATATTCAAAATATTCATGCGTGTCTGCTGGCGTTATGAAAAAGTCATTAAGATGAAAAGCTGAGTAAAACAGCTATGCCGAAAAAGCGCATTAGTGCTCTATACCTATGTTTAGGTCAGAGTAGTTGACACCTTGTGAAATGCAAGGGTTACAAGTAATGCATAAACAACAATGTACGGGTCAACAGGGCTGTCTTAATGGCTACCTAATTCGTGAGTAAAAAGAATTGCTCGCAGATTTATTTTTTATTTATTTTCATCAATGATCTTATTGTATATTTTGAATTTGTAATTGGTGTCAAAAATCAAAAGTTTTGTACAGGGAATTTTCATCATGAAATTTTATTCTTAGTGAGATAGGTATTCGATATTTAGAAAATATTCATTTAAGGTAGCGCACCCCTTATGATTTCCCGCGATTTATTTTACGATCATTGCCGATCTTCAATGATCGGTTATTTCCAAGAGATGCATTTTATTTTTTTCAAACTTCGAATTTTGATATATGTTTACGTAATTCCTTTAGAATACATTATTTTCACAATTAATGTTGACTTTGATCCAAACATCATCTGAAAAATACGATTTCGCGATTTCTTCAAAGATCAACGAGCCTGTTTACCTGTTTACTTATGGCTATCTAATTTAAGCATGCACAATGTGAATTTGTCGTGGCCGAGGGGTTAATGTGATGGACTAGAAATCTTTTGGGATCTTCCCGCGTAGGTTCGAATCCTGCCGACATCGCATACTTTTTGCGACGCGTTTTATTTCTTTTCTAACGTAATTTGATTTAATATAACATATAAACTATGTTTATTGTTAAATATGTTGAAATTTTTATGAACATCCTTCAATTTTAAAATTAAAACAACGTTATGGCTACATTGGGTGATTTACTGCTGAAAATACGAATGATGCATGTTGCATTTTTATTTTTATTTCAAAAATTAAACGGTAAATCTGTCTATTTCTTTTAAAATATAACTAAAATGATACTATTTTAAATTTTATGAATTTTATGACACTTTGTTTTTAACCGACCCAATTTTTACTTGGCTGAAATCACTTATATTTCATGGCGCTCTTCCATAGATAAAAATGTGTAAAAAATAAATGTATGTAAAAGAATATTTATTTCATCTTGTTTAAACTTTAAACACCTTTACTGCATCTGTACACACCAACTGCATGCCCATATTTGGAAATTTGAATGAATTATGGAACTTTTATATACCCCAGGGGTGAAAAAGAACTGGACAAAAGCCGAGTGTGGGGTGGTTTTGAACAAATCGGTATATTTTTTTCCTACACATTTGCATGTAGTTCAGTGAAATGATGCTGATTAAGAAAATAATTAATTAGATTATATTTGGATATGTGCCATTAGGGGTGCGCTACCTTTATATGATGGTGATTGCAAAGTTTCTTTATATTAAGTTCTCACTACCATTTTCATCATACTTTCTATGCTTTCAGAACGTCCAAAAAGGGGCATGTTTTGTTATTTTTTCTTAATTATCTCTATGAAGAAAATAAGATGATAAAAATTGCACACAAAGCTCAACCCGTGCGTTATGACACACTCTTTATAAATTTGAATGGCGTGTGTTCATTTCAAACTAGCGATTTATTTTGAAAAATGAATTGCGTCTTAAATTATGCAATAGCAAATAACTTCAGTGCCTTCAGCGCTTTGATTTGATTCCTTAATAGACCATCTTCCATTTGTTGATAGTTTTTCCTCAACACAATATGACCCAAAACCAGCATTGGAGGCATCAGTTTGAATCCATTTTGTAATCGGATTTTGACTTATCTTTTTGCAATGTTTATTTTGAACATTTTCACTCCCCCAATTTATCTCCATCAAACCTGCAGGATTAAACTGAACTGTTAAATTAAAATCTGGATTCTTTTGCAAAGCCTGAACTTTGAACCTTTTAAATGTTCTGTAATGTAACGGTCCTTAAGGGACAGCATCAAATGAATTTATGATCAATCCAATGAAAGATGCCAGCTCTCTTATTGAAATGAATTTTTTACTTGATAAATTCACACCATTGGTCTTATTTTTTTTTATTTTATCCTCTGGCAAGAAATTCTTGAACAGCTCTGAGTCAATCACAAACCCAAATTAGGTAATCCTTTAAACAGACTCTACAACAGATTTCTCGTCATTAATAATAAAACCCAAAGACTCCAAAGTTTTAATCATTAGTTCAGCATTTCACTTGCACAATTTTCTGTCACTATTCATTCCTATCGAACCATCAATGTTATAAGAACATCATATTCCCAGTTTTCTAAAATAAGCATAGACTGGCTTCAATGTTTTTGTAAATACAAAGGGTGTTGATCTCAAGCCAAACGACAGAGACACAAACCCATATAACTGATCTTGCCATAGAAATTTTTAAAACTTTATGCAGTCCTGATGAATGGGAATAGACCAACAAGCTGAACGCAAATACAGGGAAATAAAACAGTCATTTGGTTGTATTAGTTCCAAAACAAAAGCAAAAGTTTCTTGTTTGAATTTATCATAGTGAACATATTCATTCAGCCGCTTTAAATTTATAACTGGTCTAATTTGACCATTTGGTTTAGGAACTAAAAATTAATTTGATATAAATTCTCCATTCTTGTGAGAAGAATACTCCATTGCACCCTCTTTAAGCATTTTGTTTATTTCTTGGTCAATCAAGGTTTTTTCAATCTCTGAAAATTTGATTTGATTTGGAATATTTACTTTAATTGGAACCTTTTCAAAATTAATTTTGTATCCTTAAACAGTGTCTAAAACCCATGAGTCTGACGTTATCTTTTTCCATTTATCAAAACACGACATTAATCTTTTAGAATTACACTAGCATCAAAATCTTTCGCCTTCAGTTTGGGGCAGCTGATGTTGCTGTTGCTACTGCTACGGGTTTTCTGCCCCCTCTTGGCAGGTAATGCTGATAGCTGAATGGTCCATATGGACTGGGTTGTTTGCCCATACCCCTTGGGTTAAAGCCGTAGCCGTGTGTGGCATAATTGTATGGCCTCGAGCGTCCAGCTCCCATATAGCCCCGATTCATGATTGGGCCGAAACCCTGTGAATATTTAAGGTACCTGTTATTTGGAACAAATTTTCTGATTTTGACAGAAGTCTCGCATTTTTAGCTCATGGTGAGCTATTGTGATTGCCTTTTGTCTGTCGTGCGTCGGTCGTCAACATTTGCCTTGTGAACACTCTAAAGGCCATGTTTATTGTCCAATCTTCATGAAACTTGGTCAGAACATTTGTCCCAATGATACCTCAACCGAGTTCGAAACTGGATCATGCTGGGTCAAAAACTAGGTCACTAGGTCAAAAAAAAGAAAAACCTCGTGAACACTGTAGAAGTCACATTTGATACCCAATCTTCATGTAACTTTGTCAAAATGTTTGTCTTAATGATATGAAGGTTGAGTTTAAAAATGGTTTCGGTCCATTGAAAAACATGGCCGTCAGGGGGCGGGGCAGTATTCCTTATATTGCTATAGAGAAACCTTGTGAACACTCTAGAAGTCACAATTTTTCCCAATCATCATGAAACTTGGTCAAAATATTGGTTTCATTAATATCTCGGACGAGTTCGAAAATGGTCCAGATCGGTGAAAAAACATGGCTGCCAGGGGGCGGGGCAGTTTTCTCTATATGTATATAGTGAAAACATGTGAACGCTCTACAAGTCACATTTTTGAAATTTGGCCAGAACATTTGTTTCCTGGATACGACACTTGAGTTTGAAAATGGTTTGGATCGGTGAAAACACATGGCCACCAGGGGGGCAGGGCAGTTTTGCTTATAAGGCTATACATGTAGTTAAACCTTGTTAACACTCTAGGAATCACATTTATAGTCCAATCTTCATCACTCAGAAACTTGGTCTGAACATTTGTTTTTATTATAGCTAGGCTGAGTTTGAACATGGTTTCGGTCTGTTGAAAAATATGGCCGCCAGGGGGCGGGGCAGCTTTGCTTATATGGCGATAGTGAAACCTTGCTAACACTCTAGAAGTAACATTTATAGCCCAATCTTCATGGAACTTGGTCAGAAGATTTGTTGTATTAATAGCTTGGCTGAGTTCGAAAATGGTTACGAATTGTTGAAAAACATGGCCGTCAGGGTAGCGGCAGTTTTCATAATATGACTATATTAAAACGATGTTAACACTCTAGTTGTAATGCGGATGTTGGTGCACAATGATGATGATGATGATGATGATGATGATGATGATGATGATGATGATGATGATGATGATGATGATGATGATACTGGTAATGGATTCAGAAACATTAACCACAACCCAAATATCTCATTATAATTATTTCATTACTCAAATTAATTATTGCCATTACTTATGATTGTTACCTATATCTTTGCAGAAATTTAACATAGTGGTAAAACCAATAAAACAACAAGAAGTGTTACATATGAATCTTATTCGACTTTTCATTCACTTACAGTCGATTGGTGTATAGCGGATTTTAGTGAGTAACGGATAGGTTAAACTTTTTGCAAAATATTTTATTTATGTTAAGATTTATAGTTTTCTATGAATTGAATACAAAAAAACTATCATTGTTAAGTCGATTCATGTTTGTGTTGACTTGTGTCAATGTTTACAACTGTTTCTTTTTTCGAAAGCAAAACAAGGTCACGTTATGTACGCACCGTTTTTGTGACGACAGGAAAAGTGCAGATGAATGGTTTCTTGAATTTTGCAGATTTTGTTTGATAAACATAATGTTCATTGATGTAATATTTAAGTATTATGTGTCCTTTACAAAAGTAAGAATGCTCAGAAACCAAATTGATGCGTACCATATAAAATAAGCATGAAAGCTGCAACTCTGGATTTAGTGAATAACGGACTTGTGGTGACCCATATTCAGGAATGTGAGGATTGTCTCAAATTAAATATAAACTCAATTGAAGTTGTCCAAAACACATGTGGTTAGCATGTGGCTATGATATCAATTAGTGAAAACATTATTTTTAATGAAAAATAATCAAATTATAACGAAAAATTGATTTCTCTGAAAACATATTTTCACTATCAAATCTATATATATAACAAGGTATTCAACTCAAAATGACCCGAATATAGGGTGCATCGCTTTGAACAGCTAGTACTTAATCAATTGTGCAGCGATTTTCATGAACTTGGTCTTATTAAACGCAGAAATGAATTTCCTTTCTGGAAATGTACATATATTGCAATTATGTTTTTACAAATGATATGTCAAATTTCAAGAAATAAAACAATACACATGTAATCTGATAAAGACCTAAGCGATCCGGTAATGACTGAATCAGTGTACCATGAAATTCGCGCTGTAAACAAATATAATTGTTCAGAAATTAAAAACCGTTGGCATGTTTCAAAAGGAAAGACATGTGTCTATCTAGGTTTAATGGTTTAATTACTGAATGCATGGTATTTATGTTGAAATGAGACTCGAAGTCCTTAGCTATCCAATATACACCAATCGACTGTATCCTAGGCTACTCTCTATAAAACTCATTTATACCTGATCCTGCATTGTTACCAGGTGATAATTGTGTAACACTACTGGAAATTGACCCCAATTAACTGGGCACTTTCATCAAAGACCTTTGTGTTGATGTCAGATGGAAACCATTCATAAGATAGATAAGACATTACAACTTGAAATGTTTTACCCCTACACTTTTCAGTTAGTCAGTAGTTTGTGTGTGATTATGAAAGATTTGTGATTTTAGCAGGTTTTATTGTTGTTTCAATTGGAAATAGCAATGCAAGGTGAGTCCTAAAATTGTTCCAGTTGTTTAAAAACACTTTGTCAAAAATGTGAACAATTTGGTAGTAACACATCTTTAAAGAAGCACAAACAACTGTTTGAAGAAAAGTTGATTTGCATTTGTTTTTGCAAAAATAATGTATTTATGCTGCAGATTTTTTGTGCATTTAAATTACAAATAGTTTGATAGTTGTTTTGATATGAGGCATTTTCAAATGTCTTAAATTGTGTGTGTTTACTTCTATATTTGCACACATTTATAACTATTAGAAATATCAAGTGATGTTTTGTACTATAAAAGAAGATCAATATTGAATTTCTAGTAGCTGTACATATTCCCATACTCATTTACTTTTTTATAACTAACTTTGATATATGATAAGAATTCAACATATTTTATTTAATTATGCAAAAACTATTTGATAAAAACACAATCTCTTGAACAAATACGGTTGTTTTCAGTATCAAAAAGTGTTCTTGCTAAACAGATTGTAAACAGTCATCCGCTTTAAGATGCTGAGATGCTTATCTCATGATCTCAAATTTGGACAACATTTTGTTGAAAAATGTACTTCCTTTTTCTTTTGCTGATGCTCATGATTAAATTACTGTCCACATATTACTTTTATCCAAAATAATAGCTTTGTCGCAACGGGTAACAAATGTCGATTTAAAAAAAATTAAACACATACACACACACAATACTACTGATAACGCATATATGTATATATCTGCAGAAACAGCAAACCTTTTTTTTCACAAAACAACGTTAACAACCCTTATTTCCTGGATACGACGGTTGAGTTAAAAAATGGTTTTGATCCATCTAGTAACATGACCGCCAGGGGGGAGGGGGGGGAGTTTTTTTCCTTATATTTATATACTGAAAAAGCCTGTGAACATTCTAAAAGTCACATTTTTTTGGCCAATCATCATGAAACAACATTGGTTTTTAGCTCTACTGGCCAAAGGCCTGAAGAGCTTATGTCATGGCGTGGTTTCCGTCGTCCGTCCATGCGTGCATTATACTTTTTCTTGTTTACGCGATAAAGTCCACAGTTTTTATCTGATTCTTTTCAAACTTGTTTAGTGTCTTTATATTTATGAGGACTCGAACTCTAAAGAAAATGGGTTACATCAGAGTAAAAAGTCCAGAATTATCTCTTCTTGAATTTGAGAAAATTGTGAAATAAGGCTTGTTTAGACATTAAAGTCCACAGTTTTCATCCAATTATTTTCCAACTTTCACAGTGTCTTTATCTGAATGATGAGTCAAACCCTATTGAAAATGAGAATTATCGGAGTTATAAGTCCAGGATTATCTCCCCTTCAATTTGAGAAAAAAATGAAAATAAAGTTTTTTTATGTGATAAAGTCCATAATTTTCATCCAATTCTTGGCAAACTTGCACAGTGTCTTTGTAACAATGAGGACTCAAACCTTTTGAAAAAAAAAGCAATAACGAAGCAATAAGTCTAGAATAACTTCCCCTTGAATATGAGAAAATTTTGAAATCCCGCTTGTTTACGCAATTAATTCCACAGTTTTCATCCAATTATTTTCAAATTTGCACAGTATCTTTATATCAATAAGGACATGAACCCTATTGAATATGAGCAGTATCGGAGAAATAAGTACACAATAATCTCCCCTTGAATTTGAGAAAATTATCCTTGTTTGCGCGATTAAGTACACAGTTTCCATCTTATTCTTTCCAAACTTGCACAGTATTTATAGCAGTAGAGCGATTCAGACCCTCCTGGGCCTCTTGTAATGATATGTGGGGTGAGTTTGAAAATGGTCGTGATTAGTGGAAAAACATTTCCGCCAGGGGATGGGGCAGTTTTCTCTATATATTTGTAAGAAGCATTTTCCTTATATATATATTTTTTTAAATCTGGGTATTAAAAACATGGCCACCAGGGTGGGTGGGGTAATTTTCTATATAGGCCTATTGTGAATACTTTGGAACACCTTTTTTTTAAAGTCATTCCTGTCATACTAATAATTTGAAATATTTGATGAAGAGTTTTAATCTTTGTTTCTTTCCATCTAAGTCTCTTTTAATGGGGCCTCTTGTTTCAATTGTTTCGAAACATCTCCGAACAAATATGATGTGATGGGGGTACTTAGACTACAAATGTTGGAGTATTTTGATTTTAGTGAGTGTCTTAACAAATACCGCCTCCTAATACTCAGATGAAACTGAGCTTGTCCCAGCAATGTCCGAATGCATCCGAAATGTAGTCTTTAGCACCAGTTAGTTGGGCAATATGTGGCTTAATAATATTTGCCAATGACAAAATTGGGATCATTCCAGCTGTTATCAGCCCTTGAATGTCACTCAAAGACTTATCTGTTGTCTGAACCCTTCTAGACTTCATCAAATAACTCCGAATTTCCTCATTTACATGAGGAGCTGACATAAAGCCGCATTTTGAGGGAACTTTATATTAAATGTCAATAACTTTGCTAATCTGACATTGCTGAGTACAAGCTGTATTGATTAGTGATGCCATTTGAATCAGAAATTGGGTTTCCCTTGACAGGGGCCTTCAATTTTGGCAAATCCCAAGTAAACGGATGGTCACTCTCGTTCTCAATGAATTATAATCACGAATGTTAAGTGCCAAATTATTGTCTGAATCGGACACATCTGAATTCCCATGCAACGAGGCATATTCGTCTGGACAAGTTTGGTCAACAGACACAGAATTATCTTGTCCGAAAAATACATCTATCGTAATTACTCTATGTTTTCGGACACTTAAAATTAATTTCTTTTTTTTTGTTTCCGAAAACTCAGACTCGAAAAAAAATCACAAAATACAGGTGTCCCAAAACTTAGATTTGAAAATTGAAGTGTCAGAAAATAGCATCAATTGTATCAACGACTACCGGTAATAATAGGCGCTTGTAAAATACCATGCCGTATAGTATAAATTACAGTTATATATGTTTGCTTTGCATTTTAAATAATTTTAAATGCTTAATTTATTTGACAGAACGTTACTACACGGTTGTACTTTGACCAACGAGTTCAAAGATGAGCATGCGATGTACCGATACTCGCTAGTATGAACATGTCATTAACGCAATAAAAAAAAGCAAACTATGAATTCTTTGTTTGTTTATTTCCGAAAGTTGTTGTCTAACACATCCATTGTTCGTTAAACTTTCATTAGGGTGCATCACACTTTGAAGCGTTTAGTATTTGTCACACTTATTTTACTGAGAAGGGGTAGTACCATTTCGGTCCCTGGTAATTGTCATAACGCTTATGCTATCGGGCGAAACCATTGTTTAATACCCGTTTACAAGGTTATTTACCCAATAATGCAAATGTTCCGTAGGTTTCCAAGTAATGCGCGCAGTGTTTTACCTCCAAAACTCAAATTAAAAAGCTGGTGTGCGCTATACATTGATACAACGCTATCCTGCCTGCTAAATTGGTAAAAAATATGTTGTGTAATCATAAATAATCAAAATGGCCGCCATGTTTTTTTCCAGAAAAACTACCACCCTATAATTGTATAGACAGAGGGGCCATTGTCGAAACAACAAGAAGTCGCTACTGGTAGATATGAATGCGGTAGAAGAAGTTTTGGTCAAAAATAAATTTGTTTGAATAAACTTGCTGACATTTCTTTGTTTGTGTGTTTACAATTCTTTATTGATGAATTCCGATGGGGATTGTTGTCGACATTCCGGAGAGCAGGCAAGGGTAGGTGCGAACGAGGTCTTTTTGCGGGTAGCGGTAGTTGTGGAAGTGGGTCATTTTGCACTTCGTAATTGGCAAATGTTATTGAGTAATATGTGCCACGACTTGTTAAGACGCTAATTGACATTTGAGACACTAATTGACACTTGAGAACGTGAAGATATGCAATTGCATTTTGTGTGTATAAATATTGAACGTTCAACAGTGGTGTACCTCAACAACTGTATCCCTGTCTCCCATGCGACATTCAAATTTACCGGTAATGCCCCTGCTTTCCCCCGAGGAAAAATCACATGATGTACACTTATTCTTATTTTCTCACGTTTTCACGAAATGCACGTGGACTGTTAATCTTTTGCTAGAAAATAACAAAATTGTAAGAAAAGTATAGTGCTATGAAACCCATGCTCCTAATCATAATGACGCTTCCTATTTTGAATGCTTAATTAAGCTTTCCAATGCCCCGGATTACAGGATTGTGCAATAGTAAAATGGCGGCCATTTTAGGTCCGATTGGGTGGTTTATTGTCTTTAAATATTTTGTTCTCCATTTTTGCATTTAAAAAAAACAGCCTGCGCGCTATACACGGGAGCGCGCTATATGTGGAAACCTACGGTAATGGTCCGTTGCCCTCAGGCATGCACCTGCCATGTTTGATGTTAATCTGATTGTAAAACCCCATGATCGAAGTGTCATTAAATATCGAAAACATGACCGAAATTTGGTAAAATAGCGCTGTAAAATATACAGTCCGAAAACTTAGAGACATTAATTATGGACGAAAATTTGTGTGTCCGAAAATTTTGAGACACGAAAAAGAATTAATTTTGCCAAAAAAAGGGGTGCCCGAAAACTTAGAGTGTCCGAAAACATAGAGTAATTTTGGTAAACCTAAAAATTATTTTAATTTGTTTATCGAATCTTCATTCAAATTATCAAGGTCAACTAAATTACTATTCGAGACAGCAGCCTCGTTGTTTTTCTTTTTACGGGAAGAAGACTCAACATTCGGACCTTTTTTGTTTTTATCGTAATTGTTAGATTGCGAGGCACCCGATGGGTTAATTGGTAATGACTTTTCAATCGGGACACTTATGTTTTTATCATTAAAGTTTATTACAACAGATTTTAGTTTCTTTGAGGCCCCAGACTGGATAGGTTTGTCGCACTCGAAGCAAGAGAATTCGCCATTTTACGATTCGAAAATTGACAGAACATCGTTCTTGTCGTGTTTTTTAGACCTACTTGACATCCGTCATGCAGAAACACAGTAAACAGTATGCCCACTAACACGCACAACACAAAAGTTTGCACAATAAGTATCAAGATATTTAAAACCTCGCCGTATAATTCCAGTTATAAAACAAATAACGCCGGCATACAAAAACGGCATACAAAAAAACTCTACAACGATAATTCAAAACAACAACGTAAAAAGCTTGTTTTAAAAAGGTTGAAATGACAGAAATATCAATACATGTGGTTTTTTCTCACCCAAAGAACGTACACAGCCTACGTTCTAAGACTACTGTACATAGACAACGGTTGCTGAAATAACTATGAGCGCCTTGTGCATTTCGTTGTCTATATAGATGGTTATCACGTGGTTTAAGGTCAAAATTGTTATGCCCCAGGATCGAAAGATCGGGGGTATATTGTTTTTGGCCTGTCTGTCAGTCATTCCTTCATTCTGTTATTCTGTCATCAAAACTTTAACCTTACATTAAAGTTTTGCAATAACTTTTGAAATATTGAACATAGCAACTTGATATTTGGCATGCATGTGTATCTCATGGAGCTGCACATTTTGAGTGGTGAAAGGTCAAGGTCATCCTTCAAGGTCAAAGGTCAAATTTATGGCTTCAAAGCGGCGCAATAGGGGGCATTGTGTTTCCGACAAACACATCTCTTGTTTATTATACCAACAGAAAAGAAGAGGAGCCAGATATAACAGGCCTTATTTTTATTGTACTTCAAAGAACGATTTATAATATCCTATGTTTTCTTTTCACAGAAATCTCACTGGGTACAGCATGTTCTACATCAGCACCATCTCCATGTTCTGCAGCCAATTCTGAGTGTAGCAGTGGAACTTGTCAGTGTATCAGCACCCATTACCAGTCTGCAGCAAATACTTGCAGTCAAAGTAAAGCTGTTTTGTTTCTTATTACATGAATTATGTTGCCTTCCTATGAACAATTGTATCAATCGGCAAAGCAAACTCCTGAGAATTTTAGTCTAGCTTGTTTTCGTCACATAAATTACGTCACATGAGATATGTCATAAATTTTGTAATCAGTTGATTGAAAGTAAATCTATGGAAAGCTTGTTTCGGGTAATAGGTTTGAGTGAAGGAACAAAGTAGGATTATATGTTTGCATAAATGAGAACATACGACAAAGCTTGTCAGGACGTCTATGAATGGCTTAAGGCAAAAGGCTCTCGGACCTTTATATCTACTGGTCGGCAAATATTTCTAGGACGAAATAAAGAGTTTTTCATTAAATACTAACTTATTAATAAGAAATATTGCATAAACACATTACTGATACATGCATGGTTGGTTATCTACAACCGAATGTAAACAAAACATTTGTTTGATGCGTGTATGCATATGTATGAGGACCGTATATGGGGTCATTAAAGAGAGGTAATTTTCCACTGTACAGAAGTATTTTCTGAACATTTATATAATTAAAGTAAATGGATACAAATAAGGTTGAAAATGTTAATTTTCTTAATAGAAATTTTGAAATGACTTCAATACATGAATTGGTTAGATCTTTTTTCAAATAAGGATATGTTTCTTCACTGGAGAAAATTCATACAGTGAGCTTATAATGTTAAATTAGTATAATATTTGTCTGTTAACGAATTACTGCTGTCATCTTCAAGAAAACAACCATCTGTAAGAATATTACGAAGCAGATTGTGTTTAAGTATTGCAAAACACAAAAAAAAAGAATGTCCGGTAAATGCTGCTGTCTAACACATACTCGCTAACCAGTACAGCAAGTGAAGTATAGATGACAGGCCTCATTCTGAAGTAATTGTCTAAATAATATCTTTTGTTTTCTTTTCACAGAAATCTCGCTGGGTTTAGCATGTTCTACATCAGCACCATCTCCGTGTTCTGCAGCCAATTCTGAGTGTAGCAGTGGAACTTGTCAGTGTATCAGTACCCATTACCAGTCTGCAGTGAATACTTGCAGTCAAAGTAAAGATGATTTCTCTTTTATAATAAGACTTATTTTAGCTATTAATAAATAATTGTATCACTAACAAAACTAAACTGCTAAGAATTACCTTTATAACAGTCCAAGATGTGATATTTGTGTAATATTTAAAATTAAAATTTACCATCAAATCAAGTATTTTATTATGCCCCCCTTCGAAGAAGAGGGGGTATATTGCTTTGCTCGACATGTCGGTCTGTCAGTCCGTCCACCAGGTGGTTTCCGGATTATAATTCAAGAACGCTTGGGCCTAGGATCATGAAACTTCATAGGTACATTGATCATGACTCGCAGATGACCCCTATTGATTTTGAGGTCACTAGGTCAAAGATCAAGGTCACGGTGACCCGAAATAGTAAAATGGTTTTTGGATGATAACTTAAGAACGCATACGCGGCCAACAGGGCGAACTCTGAACAATATAACTGAATCAACTGGTCTGTAATCCTAAATCTATAATTATCAGTCCAATAAAACATCATCCTTTGAGTAAAATAAAGTGGATCAGTAAAAATATTATTAGAATATGAGATTTTTTGTATATTTTGTATATTAAATATTGTGTTAATGTTTAATTTTGTTGTTTAATATAAATATAAGCAGGACAGGGGAGGTAATACACTATTATATCTTATATACAGGGGCAACAAATGCAATAAGTTTAAATTTCATGTTTAATAAATAGAGGATATTTGTTCATGTCAGTGTGAGATCATTTGTTATTTTTTATGATCACATCTTATAAATTACCACACCCCACATTATACCCCCCTCTCACTCCCCCTACCCCCCCAACCCCCCCCCCCCCTCAAAAAAAATAAAAAAAATTTGAACATCTAATAAATTACCACACACCACATTATACCCCCCCTCTCACCCCCCTACCCCCCCAACCCCCCCCCCCAAAAATAATTTTTTAAAACATCTTATAAATTACCCCACCCCACATTATACCCCCCCTCTCACCCCCACCCCCCCTACCCACCCCCCACCCCCCACCCCCCTCCCAAAAAAAAAATATTTTTTTTAACATCTTATCAATTACCACACACCACATTTTACCCCCATCTCACTCCCCCCTACCCCCCTACCCCCCCACTCCCCCCTCAAATTTTTTTTTAAACATCTAATAAATTACCACACCCCACATTATACCCCTCTCACTCCCCCCTACCCCCCCACCCCCACCCCCCCCCCAAAAAAAAAAATTATTTTTTAAACATCTAATAAATTACCACACCCCACATTATACCCGCTCTCACTTTCCCTACCCCCCCACCCCCCACCCCCCAAAAAAAAAATTATTTTTTTAAACATCTAATAAATTACTACACCCCACATTATACCCCCCTCTTACCCCCCCACCTCCCTACCCCCCACCCTCCCCCCCCACAAAAAAAATCTTTTTTTTTAAACATCTAATAAATTACCACAACCCAATTATACCCCCTCTCATTCCCCCTACCCCAAAAAATTTTTTTTTTAAAACATCTAATAAATTACCAACACACCCACATGATACCCCCGCTCTACCCCCCACCGCCCCTACCCCCCGACCCCCCCCCCCAAATTTGTTTTTTTCCCCTCTCACCCCCCCCCACCCGACCCCCCCCAAAAAATATTTTTTTTTAAATATCTAATAAATTACCACACCCCACATTATACCCCCCTATCACCCCCCACTTCCCCTACCCCCCACCACCCCCCATCAAAAAATTTTTTTTTTTTAAATCTGATAAATTACCACACCCCACATTATACCCCCTCTCATCCCCCACCCCCCTACCCCCCACCCCCCAGCCCCCCCCCAAATTTTTTTTAAACATCTAATAAATAACCACACCCCACATTATACCTCCCTCTCACCCCCTACACCCCGGCCCCCCCTACACCCCGGCCCCCCTAACTCCCCCGGCCCCCCCCCTTAATTTTTTTTTTTTAACATCTAATAAATTACCCCACCCAACATTATACCCCCCTCTCACTCCCCCTACCCCCCCATACCCCCCGGCCCCCCCCCCCCAAAAAAAAATAATTTTTTTTTGTAAACATCTAATAAATACCCACACCCCACATTTTACCCCCCTCACACTCCCCCCTTGATCATGACTGGCAGATGACCCTTATTGATTTTCAGGTCACCAGGTCAAAGGTCAAGGTCACAGTGACTCGAAATAGTACAATGGTTTCCGGATGATAACTTACATTAGGTCAAAGGTCAAGGTCACAGTGACAAAAAACGTATTCACACAATGGCTGCCACTACAACTGACAGCCCATATGGGGGGCATGCCTATTTTACAAACAGCCCTTGTTTTAAAATATAATTTATTATTTAACATCAAAAAAGAGGTGGAGACAAAGACAACATGCCTTATGTTGATGGTACTTGAGATAATGATTTGTTATGAACTATTATTTGTTTTCACAGAACTCTCACTGGGTACAGCCTGTTCTACATCAACAACATTTCCTTGTTCTGCAGCCAATTCTGAGTGTAGCAGTGGAACTTGTCAGTGTATCAGTACCCATTACCAGTCTGCAGCAAATACTTGCAGTCAAAGTAAAGATGATTTCTCTTTTATAATAAGACTTATTTTAGCTATTAATAAATAATTGTATCACTAACAAAACGTAACTGCTACGAATTACCTTTATAACAGTCCAAGATGTGATATTTGTGTGATATTTAAAATTTACCATCAAATCAAGTATTTTATTTTAAAATATAATTTATTATTTAACATCAAAAAAGAGGTGGAGACAAAGACAACATGCCTTATGTTGATGGTACTTGAGATAATGATTTGTTATGACCTATTATTTGTTTTCACAGAACTCTCACTGGGTACAGCCTGTTCTACATCAACAACATCTCCGTGTTCTGCAGTCAATTCTGAGTGTAGCAGTGGAACTTGTCAGTGTATCAGTACCCATTACCAGTCTGCAGTGAATACTTGCAGTCAAAGTAAAGATGATTTCTCTTTTATAATGAACTTATTTTAGCTATTAATAAATAATTGTATCACTAACAAAACTAAACTGCTAAGAATTACCTTTATAACAGTCCAAGATGTGATATTTGTGTAATATTTAAAATTTACCATCAAAGCAAGTATTTTATTTTAAAATATAATTTATTATTTAACATCAAAAAAGAGGTGGAGACAAAGACAACATGCCTTATGTTGATGGTACTTGAGATAATGATTTGTTATGACCTATTTTTTGTTTTCACAGAACTCTCACTGGGTACAGCATGTTCTACATCAGCAACATCTCCGTGTTCTGCAGCCAATTCTGAGTGTAGCAGTGGAACTTGTCAGTGTATCAGTACCCATTACCAGTCTGCAGTGAATACTTGCAGTCAAAGTAAAGATGATTTCTCTTTTATAATAAGACTTATTTTAGCTATTAATAAATAATTGTATCACTAACAAAACTAAACTGCTAAGAATTACCTTTATAACAGCCCAATATGTGATATTTGTGTAATATTTAAAATTAAAATTTACCATCAAAGCAAGTATTTTATTATGCCCCCATTCGAAGAAGAGGGGGTATATTGCTTTGCTCGACATGTCGGTCTGTCGGTCCGTCCACCAGGTGGTTTCCGAATGATAACTCAAGAACGCTTGGGCCTAGGATCATGAAACTTCATAGGTACATTGATCATGACTCGCAGATGACCCCTATTGATTTTGAGGTCACTAGGTCAAAGGTCAAGGTCAGGGTGACCCGAAATAGTAAAATGTTTTTGGATGATAACTCAAGAACGCATACGCGGCCAACAGGGCCAACTCTGAACTATATAACTGAAGCAACTGGTCTGTAATCCTAAATCTATAATTATCAGTCCAATGAAACATCATCCTTTGAGTAAAATAAAGTGGATCTGTAAAAATATTATCAGAATATGAGATTTTTTGTATATTTTGTATATTATATTGTGTTAATGTTTAATTTTGTTGTTTAATATAAATATAAGCAGGACAGGGGAGGTAATACACTATTAGATCTTATATACAGGGGCAACAAATGCAATAAGTTTAAATTTCATGTTTAATAAATAGAGTATATTTCTTCATGTCAGTGTGAGATCATTTGTTATTTTTATGATCTCATCTAATTAATTACCACACCCCACATTATACCCCCTCTCACTCCCCCCTACCCCCCCCCCAACCCCCCTCAATTTTTTTTTTAAACATCTAATTAATTACCACACACCACATTATACCCCCCCTCTCACCCCACCCCCCCTACCCCCCCCCCCACTTCCCCTACCCCCATCCCCCCCCCAAAAATTGTTTTTTAAACATCTTATAAATTACCACACCCCACATTATACCCCCCCTCTCACCCCCCACCCACCTACCCCCCACCCCCCATCCCCCCCAAAAAAAATATTTTTTTTTAACATCTTATAAATTACCACACACCACATTTTAACCCCCCTCTCACTCCCCCCTACCCCCCCTACCCCCCCACTCCCCCTCAAAAAAAATATTTTTTTTGTAAACATCTAATAAATTACCACACCCCACATTATACCCCCCCTACCCCCCCACCCCCAAAAAAAATTTTTTTTTTTTAAAACATCTAATAAATTACCACACCCCATATTATACCCCCCTCTCACTCCCCCTACCCCCCCTACGCCCCACCCCCCCCCAAAAAATTTTTTTTTAAAAACATCTAATAAATTACCACAACCCACATGATACCCCCGCTCTACCCCCTACCACCCCCCCCCTATCCCCTCACCCCCCCAAAAAAAAAATATTTTTTTAAACATCTTATAAATTACCCCACCCCACATTATACCCCCCTCTCACCCCCCTACCCCCCACCCCCCCCCCATCCCCCCCAAATTTTTTTTTTATTTAAACATTTAATAAATTACCACACCCCACATTATACCCCCCTCTCACCCCCCACCCCCCCCCCTACCCCACACCACCCCCCCCCCCAAATTTTTTTTTTTAAACATCTGATAAATTACCACACCCCACATTATACCCCCCTCTCACCCCCCACCCCTCAGCCCCCCCCTAAAAAAAAAATTTGTTTAAGCATCTAATTAATTACCACACCCCACATTATACCCCCTCTCACCCCCCACCCCCCCTACCCCCCCCCAATTTTTTTTAACATCTAATAAATTACCCCACCCAACATTATACCCCCTCTCACTCCCCCTACCCCCCCATACCCCCCCCCGGCCTCCCCCCCCCCAAAAAAAATATTTTTTTAGTAAACATCTAATAAATTACCACACCCCACATTTTACCCCCCTCTCACTCCCCCCTTGATCATGACTGGCAGATGACCCTTATTGATTTTCAGGTCACTAGGTCAAAGGTCAAGGTCACAGTGACTCGAAATAGTACAATGGTTTCCGGATGATAAGTTACATTAGGTCAAAGGTCAAGATCACAGTGACAAAAAACGTATTCACACAATGGCTGCCACTACAACTGACAGCCCATATGGGGGGCATGCATGTTTTACAAACAGTCCTTGTTTTAAAATATAATTTATTATTTAACATCAAAAAAGAGGTGGAGACAAAGACAACATGCCTTATGTTGATGGTACTTGAGATAATGATTTGTTATGACCTATTATTTCTTTTCACAGAAATCTCGCTGGGTTTAGCATGTTCTACATCAGCACCATCTCCGTGTTCTGCAGCAAATTCTGAGTGTAGCAGTGGAACTTGTCAGTGTATCAGTACCCATTACCAGTCTGCAGTGAATACTTGCAGTCAAAGTAAAGATGATTTCTCTTTTATAATAAGACTTATTTTAGCTATTAATAAATAAGTGTATCACTAACAAAACTAAACTGCTAAGAATTACCTTTATAACACTCCAAGATGTGATATTTGTGTAATACTGTGAAACCAATATTAATCGTCAGGCATTAATTTTCATAAATTTCGTCAGTCGACCGATCGGCGAATTTAAGATCCTAACGAACAATCATGCTCTATGTTTGAACAAAAACAAACACTAAGTTGAACAATATTTTAAAACTTTACCGCAGACATGAGGCATTAAATTCCAACATAATCCATGCACACATTCACTACTGTTTCGTAATCAAGATTAATCCGGTTTTGACACAAAGGGATGTAGATTACACAAAGTACTTAGCTGACACGTTACACTTCTTTAAAACGCGTGTGCAGTACAGCTGTGTCGAATGCGTTGACTTCGTTTATATAGAATGGTAATGAATTAGCGCTAATTGTTTATAACTTTAGGCTCTAGGAGAAGTGCCCCCCCGGAGAACTGCCCCCCCCCCCCCCCAAAGATTTTTCACTGGGCGGAGAACTGCCCCCTCACTGTTTTTTTATAGGGTGGAGAACTGCCCCCTGCTGATTAATAAGGGGCGGAGAACTGCCCCCCTGTCAGAATTGACGACCCGGAGAAGTGCCCCCTAATTAAAGAAATTTCGCGGCGATATATAAAGCAAGTATTATAATGACAATAACGCCAGTAACTTTCTTGCTATTATTTCTGGAAATTGAGTGAAATTTCAAAAGTAATATAAAGTTGTACAAGTAATAAAAGTTATAAAACGGCAAAAAAATACCTGCCTCGGCATGGACGTCGCCATCTTGATAATCACGTGATTTTCTTCTATGTGAACAAAGAAAAACAAATCACTTTTTGCTAATAAAAAGTTTTCGCGGCTGAATTATTTGATATTTTCCCCGTAATTAAAACAAACAATTAGCATGCAATTTAATCCATCCTTATGCAAGCTGAAAACAATAATTTATGTGTTTGTTTTCGCCAATTACGGATTTGGACGGTTCAATATAATGAACCCGTATGCGGCTTTATTCAAAGCTAACAATTTCTTTACAATTAAGGTCGGTCCGGTCTACAAATTAAAAGATTAAAAGATCGCGGTGCTTATCGTTAACGGTAACAAGTTCTCTGCCTGCCTAATTAAGTGTGATTAATGTTTTTCCATTTTAATTATTTTTTGTTGTATATAGGACCTTTCACACCTAACAACCCGTGAAAACACCGACCACAAGTGTAAAAGAGACATTAAATGTGACAACTGTACATTCAGATTATTAAAAAAGCACATACTTTCTATTATTAATACTTATCAATTACTGATCATATTATATCCTACATTTATTTCGTATATTTTTTTATATTTTTTTTGGGGGGGGGGAGAGGATTGCAGATAGTTGACTTAAAAAAGAAGAGTGTGAGTCAGTTTTTGAACGTTGTCGGCGGACTTGTGCGATTGAAGTTAATTAAAATATAGTGTTTAAGTGTCTTGTTTATGTAAGAATGCATATATGTTTGAATGTATGTATGATTGTAACTGTGAATGTATATATGTATGAATGTATGAATGTATGTATGTATGAATGTAATAAGAGTATGTATGTATTAATGTATGTTTTGAACGTTTATGTAAGCATGTATATATTTTTTAATGTATGTCTTAATGTATGTATGTATGATTGTAACTGTGAATGTATGTATGCATGTAATGTGTGTATTTATGTATGTTATTTTGTATGTCACATGAATTAACTAAACAACATAGATAAATTGATTATAAATTCGACTTCACTTCACTTTTTTCTTCAAGTCAGATAATTATTGCCTTTGCTTTGCCTATTAATTTACTTTTTTATACGTAAATTTACGTTTTTTTCCATGGGTCAATACTATCTTAATTAATTCCGATGTAACTTTTCCTCCATAAGTACTGAGTTGCACGTCTATATTTAGTTGCGACACATGGCCAGTATTAACACGCACGCGTTTCCTGTGTGGATCTCGACTATGTTTCGCGCTCTTATTAAAACACGACTTTTACATGGCATTCATGTATAGTGAGTGGTGCAGATGCGTACCAAGGGCATTAAACAGTATTATCACATGCCTCTAAACAATTTGTGTTATTCAGTTCGATAAATGGTAATATACTTGTACTGAAATTAAATTGTTACCGGATAAAATGTGTACGGCGATAACGTAAAATTTACCGTAAGTATTGTTTTCACTACGTAACTAATAACTAATATGACACCGGCGGGGGGGGGGCAGTTCTCCCCCCTACAGATTTGATGGGGGGGCAGATATCCGCCTACTAAATTCTGACAGGGGGCAGTTCTTCGCCCCTACCGATTTGATGGGGGGGCACCTCTCCGCAACCTTTAAAATAAGGGGGCAGTTCTCCGGGGGGCAGTTCTCCGGGGGGGGGCGCTTCTCCGGATACCATAACTTTATTACGCATTAGGTGCATTGTGGTTTTCAGGGGTGTTGCATATTAGCCATCACTCAGCGAATGCCGATGAAAGACAATAAACCAAATGAAAAGATGACGATGTGTGATCAACATGCGTATTTATCACAAATTAATAAAGAATATTTTAATTGCTGTTTGTTGTTTGATTGTTTGCGTTTAACCACACTTATTACTATTGTATATGTATCAATTTATTTATTTTTAAATTATTGACATTATTGATTTATATACCGGTAGTTTACTTTTTAAGAACAAACACACACATAGAGTTTATAATTTTATTGTTGATATCAGAATAAAAAAGCAATTTATTCAATTATAACAATAGAATAAGACTAATTGGCAATTGGCTTCGTTGTTACAAACACTCGTTAACGGTTATTCGATCCCACTTGTCCGCTAATCATAACAATGAACGTGTGAATGGCATACATTAAGAGGGTCCATTACTGTCCCTTGATAACAAAAGACTAGTTAATTGGCATGTGACAAACAGGCCCCACCTCCTGCAGTGATTCTCAAGTGTGTTCCCGCATATGTATTACACACAAATCGGATATTGACTGACGCATTTTTTTTAAATTCAAAATCAGAAATCGGCGAATTTAAGTGCTGGCGAAATCGTCATTTTTATAAAAATGACGAAATTTTGTGCTGTCGATAATAAATGGTTTCACAGTATTTAAAATTTACCATCAAAGCAAGTATTTTATTTTAAAATATAATTTATTATTTAACATCAAAAAAGAGGTGGAGACAAAGACAACATGCCTTATGTTGATGGACTTGATATAATGATTTGTTATGACCTATTTTTTGTTTTCACAGAACTCTCACTGGGTACAGCATGTTCTACATCAGCACCATCTCCGTGTTCTGCAGCCAATTCTGAGTGTAGCAGTGCAAGAACTTGTCAGTGTATCAGCACCCATTACCAGTCTGCAGTGAATACTTGCAGTCAAAGTAAAGATGTTTTCTCTCTTATCGTAAAACTTGTATGTATTGTTCTAAGTGGTAAGGGAAATTCATAGACCGGACGGACTTGTATGACAGTTATGTTAAAATGCCAAAAAGAAGATACAAAATATCTAATATTTTTTCAAAAATGGCACAATGGGCGGTAAAACCCGCCCTAACAACAGTTTATTAAAACACATATAACCAAATTAAAAAACCTAAGATTTGGTATCATAATGAGACAACATGAAAATACTACATAGAAAATACATACAAAAAAGGAAGTACACAAATCTACTCTAGGCGGTGAAGTGGTGGAGGTGGTTGTTGATTATTTATCTCTATAAATTATTATAGCAGCTGTTAGTAAAAATCCGAGCACAAAATCGCCAAGATCAATATCAATTGGCTGAACAGCTGACGTTATCTCATCCTTTTAAATTGATTGGCTAATAAGAAAGCGTGGCAAGAATAGATTATGATTCGCCAGAGAGCTCACGGGATCTTATATCTTTAATAAGTGAAGGCGAACAATCAGATTTTAAAAAATTATTTGTGCATGAAATATTATTTTTGTATTGTCCTTAGAGGTAAGGTAAAAGATCATAGAATGGATGGACTCGTATGAAATGAAGGAAATAACAAAGACAATGATTGATTGAAAAGGGGCATTTATTTTAAAATGCCATAAAGTAGAACAAAAATATATAACAAAAATCCAGAATGGCATAATGGGCTGTAAAACAAGGGGAACCGGAAATGTAACCTTGCCACCCATGGAGTATGAGAGAGGACCTTAATTAAAAGTGGTTATTTTAATAAACTAATTAAAAGCTAGTTAGAATTTCCAAGTTGTAAGCCGAGCATAAATAAAACCCTGAGGCCTTAGCTTTAAGTGGCCTTAAACCATCAAAAAGAAGCGGACAGTTAAAAGGCAAGCATATATTACAAGATAAGTATTGATGCAAAGCATCAAAGGGCGTCGGGAATTTCAGTGTAAAAGGCACTCAATGAAGTTAATGGAATGATTTTTTTTCTACTGTAAATATAAATATATTGGCCGATTATTTTAAGCAAAATAGAAAAAGATACTGGTATAACCATTATCTATGATTGGGTGTTATAACTCCCAAATAACCATTATCTATGATGTTGTGTTATAACCCCAAATAACCATTATCTATGATTTTGTGTTGTAACCCCCAAATATTTCACAGTTCATTTTATTTACACTAGTTGCCTTTTTTTTACTGGCATCCGTGTGCAGTTTTCATTAATGGAACAGAACTGTGTAGGTTTTAAAAAATCTGCTTCATCTTGTTAGCGTAATTTCATATTTTTCTCAACTTCAAGGGGAGATGATTCTGAACTTATTCTTACGTTGCTCATTTACAATAGGGGTTGAGTACTCATTGATATGAAAACACTGTAAAAGTTTTAATGTGTTTACGAACCCCCCCCCTCTCACACATTTATTTCATGGGAATAATAAAAACAAAAAATGGTTACAATGAAACAGCATATTTATTTAAACTAAAATGTCTACATCAAAACAAAAAGTTAACATTGAACACAAATAAAATAATTTTATTCTACTGGGGCTCGAACCCTTGGGCCTCTCACACGTGAAGCGAGCGTGTAACCACTACACTACGGAACCGCTTGAAAAATCACCTTTTAACTAAGATATTAATTAGCTATTAATAGTCGGTTTAAATGTAAACCTGGAAGTTTAAACGCTGGATAGTGAGCGGGGTTAAAGGCCCATACCAAAGGGTCCATACCACTGGCAAGATACAAGTCAGGCCTGCTGCCTTCTATATTTGGTTCTTAAAAAAAACTGTAGGAGAACTTGATAGTAATGAGACTCATTATTACAATTAATAATACGTGTCCCGCTTCGCGCTCTATAGCGCCTTTATTAGTAACTAGGTGGTTGCTAGGATAGTGGAACAAAGAAGGTTTTAATGTGTATACAAATCCCCCCCACCCTCTCACACATATATTTCATGGCATAATAAAAACAAAAAATGGTTACAATAAAACAGCATATTTATTTAAACTAAAATGTCTACATCAAAACAAAAAGTTAACATAGAACACAAATAAAATAATTTTATTCTACTGGGGCTCGAACCTTGGACCTCTCACATGTGAAGCGAGCGTGTTACCACTACACTACGGAACCACTTGAAAAATCACCTTCTAACTAAGATATTAATAAGCTATTAATAGTCGGTTTAAATGAAAACCCGTTAGTTTAAACGCTGGATAGTGAGCGGGGTTAAAGGTCCATACCAAAGGGTCCATACCACTGGCAAGATACGGGTCAGGCCTGCGACCATCTATATGTGGTTCTTAAAAAAAACCTGTAGGAGGACTTGATAGTAATGAGACTGGGTTGCTGTGCTCCTCATTGATAAGCGGCTGCTTCCTTTTTCAAGACTCTTTATTACAATTAATAACAGTGTCCCGCTTTGCGCTCTATAGCGCCTTTATTAGTAACTAGGTGGTTGCTAGAATAGTGAAACAAAGAAGGTTTTAATGTGTTTACGAACCCCCCACCCTCTCACACATATATTTCATGGGCATAATAAAAACAAAAAAGAGCACCGCATAATGTGTGCCGCCACGCTCGGCTGCTAAAGCTTGTCAGATTTTTTTTTTTTAGAGGTCACAGTGACCTTGACCTTTGACCTATTGACCCAAAAATGGGTGTGGCGTGTAGAACTCATCAAGGTGCATCTACATATAAAGTTTCAAAGTTGTAGGTGGAAGCCCTTGGACTTTAGAGCCTATGTTAAAGTTTCATATTAGAGGTCACAGTGACCTTGACCTTTGACCTAAAGACCTGAAAATGGATGTGGCGTGTAGAACTCATCAAGGTGCATCTACATATAAAGTTTTTAAGTTGATGGTGAAAGCACTTTGATTTTAGAGCCAATGTTAAGGTTTCAGCACGACACCTATGGTGGACGGCTGACGGTGGACGACAAGCTGGCTATGACAATACCTCGGGTTTTCTCCGAAAACAACCGAGCTTATAATGGTTACAATAAAACAGCATTTTTATTTAAACTAAAATGTCTACATAAAAACAAAAAGTTAACATAGAACACAAATAAAATAATTTGATTCTACTGGGGCTCAAACCTTGGACCTCTCACATGAGAAGCGAGCGTGTAACCACTACACTACGGAACCGCTTGAAAAATCACCTTCTTACTAAGATATTTAGGTAGTGGGAGCCTAATGGGTACTTTTCCAGAAACACTCTTTGTTATTATTTCCACATAGTAAAGTGTATATCACAACTAATTGCAAAATTTTAAAACTTTTTACCAGCCGGTAATTTTTTTATACTTGGTTGAATACACATACTCCTTGACTTGGTTGGGCGTTTTCTATGGATTTACCCTATATCCAAAATATATAGTTTTTTGTAATGGGATATACATATATTTTGACAATTAACTTAATAAATGTACTCGACTGGATTGTGTTAGTAGATACAGAATTTAAAAAGTGTCATTGAAAAAAATTGTGGCTTTGGTGTCCAATAATATATGCACTTATCTGGATAAAATGGCAAAAACGACAACAAATGGTTCAGTGACAAGAAACTTTAATTACGTTTTATGTCATTTGTAGTGTGATGAAATTCATATATTGTACATTTTTATTTAACACAACACATTTTCTACACACTGAATAAATTTCAGGAAGTTTTACTGTTCCTATCTCAAGAAATTTTACTTTGTGTATGCCTACCCCAATTCATTTTCACGCAATGAATTTATGTATAAATTTGTATATCACTTCTATTTGGGGGTTTTCTAGTTGCTTATTAAAAACTACAGTCATAAACCATGACATGTGAAGAAATTTAGCTAACTTTTAATTAATATAGATAATAATACATTAACAAGAGCACCGCATAACGGGTGCCCCGCTCTGCTTGTCAGAATTTTTTATTTTGTTTAGAGGTCACAGTGACCTTGACCTTTGACCTAGTGACCCAAAATGGGTGTGGCGTGTAGAACTCATCAAGGTGCATCTACACATAAAGTTTCAACGTTGTAGGTGGAAGTACTGTGATGTTAGAGGCAAAGTTAAAGTTTTATATTAGAGGTCACAGTGACCTTGACCTTTGACCTAGTGCCCAAAAATGGGTGTGGTGTGTAGAACTCATCAAGATGCATTTACATATGAAGTTTTTAAATTGTAGGTGAAAGCACGATGATGTTAAAGGCAAAGTTAAAGTTTTATATTAGAGGTCACAGTGGCCTTGATTTTTGACCTAGTGACCCAAAAATGAGTGTGGCGTGTAAAGCTCATCAAGGTGCATGTACATATGAAGTTTCAAAGTTGTATGTGGAAGCACTGTGATGTGAGAGGCAAAGTTAAAGTTTTATATTAGAGGTCACAGTGACCTTGACCTTTGATATAGTGACCCAAAATTGGGTGTGGCATGTAGAACTCATCAAGGTGCATGTACATATGAAGTTTCAAAGTTGTAGGTGGAAGCACTATGATGTTAGAGGCAAAGTTAAAGTTTTATATTAGAGGTCACAGTGAACTTGACCTTTGACCTAGTGACCCAAAAATGGGTGTGGCGTGTGGAACTCATCAAGGTGCATGTACATATGAAGTTTCAAAGTTGTAGGTGGAAGCACTTTAATTTTAGAGCCAATGTAAAGGTTTTGGCACAACGGCAGACGACGAAGAGGGTATGACAATACCTCAGAGTTTTCTCCGAAAACAGCCATGCTAATAATACAATCTTAAGGTCACCTTAAGTCAAAAGGCAACAGATGAATACAGACGCAGTTCACCTCAAAATGTCAAAGTTGTCCCAATATTACGTAGCATAAAGATGTATAAGTTATCATGTTTCTTTAAACATGTAGCACAATAATATACAACTTATATTTTAATAAAAACAGCCAGATTAATGACAACTGGATGTACATAATTTAGTATCAGTATAAAGCCATTGCGTGATTTTGACTGGCCGCGGGTCATTTGAAAGCCATATTATCTCGTTCCGTCACTTTTCGGCACTGAAAAACTGACCGATTTTAGGGACCACTTCAGATAAAATATTTTTTTGCGTTTGTGACTTTTGGTAGTCCCTCATTGTTTTTAGCAATGAAAGTATCCCTAAAGTCATCCTCTTCGGAACTAGAAAATATGGCTTTAAATGACACAAGGTCAGTCCATATCCCACAATGTTTTCAGCTGTTGGTCACTTTAGAGTTCCTCTATGCAACAGCACGTGTAACAATCTAATGTTCTTTGCCTTTAAGGCTTTTCATGACTTAAACAAACTGAATTATGGATTGCAGTAACGGTAAAGATATGGGCCATATTGTCAGTAATTTTACATGTTTTAAGCAAAGATCCCAGTGCTTCAACATCATCAGGAGCACTGTGGGCGATGCAGGTTGCCTGGATAACACGTTCACTAGATCTTCCTGTTTTAGCGTTCAGGATACGATTTTTGAAAAACGGCAAAGAGTCAACAAAACTGCTTACACAATTGCAAAACGTTTCAAAACAGTGTGTGTTCAGCAATGCACTAACCAAAACCGGAAAATCAAACCTGCGCCCATTATGAGCAACAAAAATGGCTCTGGGAAACTTTGCAAGCCACATCATACAATCATGTAGAGAAGTTTTAATTGATACACTATCAACCTTTCCACCATTTACACGCATTATGCCATGATCATCAACAGAGATGCCAATCACTTTCTGAGCTTTAGAAGAAATTGGCACTGTTGTCTTCACATATGTCGAGAACTTAAAACCCGTCTTCAAATGCACAGCACCAATCTAAGTAATATCAGGCATTACTGTACATCAAACAAAAATACAAAATTAAATTCACACAATGCTTATTTCATGAATTTTATAATTCCCCTTTAAGTTTCATTCTGACGCCTTATATGATCGTTGGTTATGAGAAAAATAAATTTTCAGCACAACATGCACATTACATATTGACAAGTCGTTGGACTCAAATTATCCCTTGTGAAAAGAATTCACCATTTATATGAATAGCTCAGAATTTTAATATACCTATGCTCCTTCATAAGATTTATTACTAAAAGTAATGAATTTATTTTTAAAAATTGTAATATTTGGAATAGCTTTTAATATTTATAATAACAATCACAAATATTTTTAATAATGTGCCTGCCCTGGGGTTCTTACCAAAAATCTTTAATTATTGTAAGAAGTCATAAGATCAATGGCAATTGTACAATGATTTAACATTGATAGAAATGGCAGGTTGAAAAATGAAGATTTTAAAAAAATCTTGCAAAATAATAAATGACACGCTTACTTCAATTACCATTTAATCCATTTAACAATGTGCACTTAATTCCTATTCTGTATTTCCATCCATTAATTTTAATTTTATTAAAACCACACTGATTTTTTAGCTCATCTATTTTTTGAAAAAAAAAATTAGCTATTGGCATCACCTTGGCGTCGGCGTCGGCGTTGGCGTCGGCGTCCGGTTAAGTTTTGCGTTTAGGTCCTCTTTTCTCAGAAAGTATCAATGCTATTGCATTCAAGCTTGGTACACTTACTTACTATCATGAGGGGACTGGGCAGGCAAAGTTAGATAACTCTGGCTTGCATTTTGACAGAATTATGTGCCCTTTTTATACTGAGAAAATTGAAAATTTTGGTTAAGTTTTGCATTTAGGTCCACTTTTCTCAGAAAGTATCAATGTTATTGCATTCAAACTTGGTACACTTACTTACTATCATAAGCGGACTGGGCAGGCAAAGTTAGATAACTCTGGCGTTCATTTTGACAGAATTATGTGCCCTTTTTATACTTACAAAAATTGAAAATTTTGGTTAAGTTTTGTGTTTAGGTCCATTTTATTCCTACAGTATCAAAGCTATTGCTTTCATACTTGCAACACTTACTAACTATCATAAGGGGACTGTGCAGGCAAATTAATGTAACTCTGACTGGCATTTTGACAGAATTATGTGCCCTTTTTATACTTAGAAAATTGAACATTTGGTTAAGTTTTGTGTTTAGGTCCACTTAATTCCTACAGTATCAAAGCTATTGCTTTCATACTTGCAACACTTACTATCTATCATAAGGGGACTGTACAGGAAAAGTTATGTAAATCTGACTGGCATTTGGACGGAATTATGGGCCCTTTATACTTAGAAAATTGAAAATTTGGTTAAGTTTTGTGTTTTGGTCCACTTTACCCCTAAAGTATCATAGATATTGCTTTCATACTTGGAACACTCGCAAACTATCATAAGGGTACAGTAAAAGGACAAGTTGCATAACTCTGGTTGTCATTTTTACGGAATTATGGCCCTTTTTTGACTTAGTAACTTTGAATATATGGTTAAATTTTGTGTTTCGATCCACTTTACTTCTTAAGTATCAAGGCTATTGCTTTCAAACTTCAAATACTTTCATGATATCATGAGGTTACTGTACCTGGCAAGTTGAATTTTACCTTGACCTTTGAATGACCTTGTCTCTCAAGGTCAAATTATTAAATTTTGCTAAAATTGCCATAACTTCTTTATTTATGATTAGATTTGATTGATACTTTGACAAAACTACTCTTACCTGACATACCACAATAGACTCCACCAAAACCATCCCGTGTGCCCTCCCCCCCTCCCTCCCCCCTAATTTTTTTTTAAGATCATCTCACAAATGACCATCGCACCCTCACACCCAACCCCAAATTTTTTTTGGAAAAGGTTAAAAAACACATATTTATTTTTATTATTTTATGTTTGAAATACCGTCCAACCATCGCACCCAAGAATCCCCCCCACCCCCCCCCCCTCCCCCCACCCGAATCCCCCCAATTTTTTTTAAGATCATCTCACAATTTACCACCACACCCTCACACTATACCTCCCCCACCCCACCCCCCACCCAATTTTTTATTTTTTTTGAAACGGTTAAAAAACACAAATATTTATTTTTATTATTTTATGTTTGAAATAACGTCCAACCATCGCACCCAAGAATCCACCCCCACTCCTCCCATCCCCCCCCCCCCGAATTTTGTTTTTTCGTTTTTTTTTTCGCATTTTTGGAAGATAATGTAATAAATTCCACACCCCCACACTATACACCCCTCTTCACTCAACCCCTCCCTCCTTTGTGATTAAAAATGAGAGTCCCTTCACCTTTAAAAAGAAAATAGATGAGCGGTCTGCACCCGCAGGGCGGTGCTCTTGTTTAAACGTATGTATCACTTGCTGAACTTTCTTACGAATAACAAGATTTACGAAATTGAATGACTGGTTGGAGCGATTTAATTTGCTCTTATTGAAGTTTCCAATTATGCATGGCAAACACACAATTTATAATATTTTTTGGATTAGTTAGATGCTGTTTTTGTTTTAATATTTTACTGTTAAAGATACCAACCACATCTGAAATTTTCTTCAAAAAATCCAAAGAGTCTAGCTTGTTTTCGTCACATAAATTACGTCACATGAGATATGTCATAAATTTTGTAATCAGTTGATTGAAAGTAAATCTATGGAAAGCTTGTTTCGGGTAATAGGTTTGAGTGAAGGAACAAAATAGGATTATATGTGGCATAAATGAGAAAATACGACAAAGCTTGTCAGGACGTCTATGAATGGCTTAAGGCAAAAGGCTCTCGGACCTTTATATCTACTGGTCAGCAAATATTTCTAGGACGAAATAAAGAGTTTTTCATTAAATACTAACTTATTAATAAGAAATATGGCATGAAAAAATTACTGATACATTCATGGTTGGTTATCTACAAGCGAATGTAAACAAAACATTTGTTTGATGCGTGTATGCATATGTATAAGGACCGTATATGGGGTCATTAAAGAGAGGTAATTTTCCACTGTACAGAAGTATTTTCTGAACATGTATATAATTAAAGTAAATGGATACAAATAAGATTGAAAATGTTAATTTTCTTAACAGAAATTTTGAAATGACTTCAATACATGAATTGAATAGATTTTTTTTCAAATAAGGATATGTTTGTTCACTGGAGAAAATTCAAACAGTGAGTTAATAATGTTAAATTAGTTTTTTGGCTTTTTCATTGCAATGTTTACTTGATATATTTTGCAAGCAATTCAGATATCTGTATACAACAAAAGGTGTCCAGTTTTAATTGAAATAATTTATAATTTAAATAATCTGTGCATGTTGACTACATCATTTTCTGGTAAGATAAAACGTTACAAGTAAAATGATTACGATTTGCTGTATTGTTAAAGACAAATGAAAATTTCAAACACACAGGTTGTGCCTAAATAAGAAATTTCTTTTGAGCATGCGCATCCTCCCCCGCAGAGGTAACTTTATTATTGCCACAAAATTTGTAACAATAGCAATTGTTTAACTATAATGTTTGTCTGTTAACGAATTGCTGCTGTCATCTTGAAGAAAATAAACCATCTGTAAGTATATTACGAAGCAGATGGTGTTTAAGTATTGCAAAACACAAAATAAATAGAATGTCCGGTAAATGCTGCTGTCTAAGAAATACTCGCTAACCAGTACAGCAAGTGAAGTATTGATGACAGGCCTTATTCTGAAGTTATTGTCTAAATAATATCTTTTGCTTTCTTTTCACAGAAATCTCGCTGGGTTCAGCATGTTCTACATCAGCACCATCTGCATGTTCTGCAGCCAATTCTGAGTGTAGCAGTGGAGGAACTTGTCAGTGTATCAGCACCCATTACCAGTCTGCAGCAAATACTTGCAGTCAAAGTAAAGATGATTTCTCTTTTATAATTAGACTTATTTTAGCTATTAATAAATAATTGTATCACTAACAAAACTAAACTGCTAAGAATAACCTTTATAACAGTCCAAGATGTGATATTCTGTTCACAGAAATCTCACTGGGTTCAGCATGTTCTACATTAGCACAATCTCCGTGTTCTGCAGCCAATTCTGAGTGTAGCAGTGGAGGAACTTGTCAGTGTATCAGCACCCATTACCAGTCTGCAGCAAATACTTGCAGTCAAAGTAAAGATGTTTTCTCTCTTATCGTAAAACTTTTATGTATTGTACTAAGTGGTAAGGAAAAGGTCATAGACCGGACGGACTTGTATGACAGTTATGTAAAAATGCCAAAAAGAAAATGCAAAATATCTTATATTTTTTCCGAAATGGCACAATGGGCGGTAAAACCCGCCCTAACAACAGTTTATTAAAACACATATAACCAAATTAAAAAACCTAAGATTTGGTATCATAATGAGACAACATGAAAATACTACATAGAAAATACATACAAAAAAGGAAGTACACAAATCTATTCTAGGCGGTGAAGTGGTGGAGGTGGTTGTTGATAATTTATCTCTATAAATTATTATAGCAGCTGTTAGTTAAAATCCGAGCACAAAATCGCCAAGATCAATATCAATTGGCTGAACAGCTGACGTGATCTCATCCTTTTAAATTGATTGGCTAATAAGAAAGCGTGGCAAGAATAAATTATGATTGGCCAGAGAGCTCACGTGATCTTATACCTTTAATAAGTGAAGGCGAACAATCAGATTTAAAAAAAATTATGTGTGCATGAAATATTATTTTTGTATTGTCCTTAGAGGTAAGGTAAAAGTTCATAGAATGGATGGACTCGTATGAAATGAAGGAAATAACAAAGACAATGATTGATTGAAAAAGGGCATTTATTTAAAAATGCCATAAAGTAGAACAAAAATATATAACAAAAATCCAGAATGGCATAATGGGCTGTAAAACAAGTGGAACCGGAAATGTAACCTTGCCACCCATGGAGTATGAGAGAGGACCTTAATTAAAAGTGGTTATTTCAATAAACTTATTAAAAGCTAGTTAGAATTTCCAAGTTGTAAGCCGAGCATAAATAAAACCCTGAGGCCTTAGCTTTAAGTGGCCTTAAACCATCAAAAAGAAGCGGACAGTTAAAAAGCAAGCATATAATACAAGATAAGTATTGATGCAAAGCATCAAAGGGCGTCAGGAATTTCAGTGTAAAAGGCACTCAATGAAGTTAATGGAATGATTTTTTTTCTACTGTAAATATTAATATATTGGCCGATTATTTTAAGCAAAATAGAAAAAGATACTGGTATAACCATTATCTATGATTGGGTGTTATAACTTTCAAATAACCATTATCTATGATGTTGTGTTATAACCCCAAATAACCATTATCTATGATTTTGTGTTGTAACCCCCAAATATTTCATAGTTTATTTTATTTACATTAGTTTCCTTTTTTTTACTGGCATCCGTGTGCAGTTTTCATTAATGGAACAGAACTGTGTAGGTTTTAACAAATCTGCTTCATCTTGTTAGCGTAATTTCATATTTTTCTCAACTTCAAGGGGAGATGATTCTGAACTTATTCTTACGTTGCTCATTTACAATAGGGGTTGAGTACTCATTGATATGAAAACACTGTAAAAGTTTTAATGTGTTAACGAACCCACCCCCCCCCCCCCCCACCCTCTCACACATATATTTCATGGGCATAATAAAAACAAAAAATGGTTACAATAAAACAGCGTATTTATTTAAACTAAAATGTCTACATCAAAACAAAAAGTTAACATAGAACACAAATAAAATAATTTGATTCTACTGGGGCTCGAACCTTGGACCTCTCACATGTGAAGCGAGCGCGTTACCACTACACTACGGAACCACTTGAAAAATCACCTTCTAACTAAGATATTAATAAGCTATTAATAGTCGGTTTAAATGAAAACCCGTTAGTTTAAACGCTGGATAGTGAGCGGGGTTAAAGGTCCATACCAAAGGGTCCATACCACTTGCAAGATACGGGTCAGGCCTGCGACCATCTATATGTGGTTCTTAAAAAAAACCTGTAGGAGGACTTGATAGAAATGAGACTGGGGTGCTGTGATGGTGCTCCTCATTGATAAGCGGCTGCTTCCTTTTTCAAGACTCTTTATTACAATTAATAATAGTGTCCCGCTTCGCGCTCTATAGCGCCTTTATTAGTAACTAGGTGGTTGCTAGGATAGTGGAACAAAGAAGGTTTTAATGTGTTTACGAACCCCCCCCCCCACCCTCTCACACATATATTTCATGGGCATAATAAAAACAAAAAAATCATCGCATAATGGGTGCCACGCTCGGCTGCTAAAGCTTGTCAGAATTTATTTTTTTAGAGGTCACAGTGACTTTGACCTTTGACCTAGTGACCCAAAAATGGGTGTGGCGTGTAGAACTCATCAAGGTGCATCTACATATGAAGTTTCAAAGTTGTAGGTGGAAGCCCTTGGACTTTAGAGCCTATGTTAAAGTTTTATATTAGAGGTCACAGTGACCTTGACCTTTGACCTAAAGACCCAAAAATGGATGTGGCATGTAGAACTCATCAAGGTGCATATACATATGAAGTTTTTAAGTTGATGGTGAAAGCACTTTGATTTTAGAGCCAATGTTAAGGTTTCAGCACGACACCTACGGTGGACGGCTGACGGTGGACGACAAGCTGGCTATGACAATACCTCGGGTTTTCTCCGAAAACAGCCGAGCTAATAATGGTTACAATAAAACAGCATTTTTATTTAAACTAAAATGTCTACATAAAAACAAAAAGTTAACATAGAACACAAATAAAATAATTTGATTTTACTGGGGCTCAAACCTTGGACCTCTCACATGAGAAGCGAGCGTGTAACCACTACACTACGGAACCGCTTGAAAAATCACCTTCTTACTAAGATATTAAGGTAGTGGGAGCGTAATGAGTACTTTTCCAGAAACACTCTTTGTTATTATTTCCACATAGTAAAGTGTATATCACAACTAATTGCAAAATTTTAAAACTTTTTACCAGCCGGTAAATTTTTTATACTTGAATACACCTACTCCTTGACTCGGTTGGGCGTTTTCTATGGATTTACCCTATATCCAAAATATATAGTTTTTTGTAATGGGATATACATGTCATTGAAAAAAAAATGTGGCTTTGATGTCCAATAATATATGCACTTATCTGGATAAAATGGCAAAAACGACAACAAATGGTTCAGTGACAAGAAACTTTAATTACGTTTTATGTCATTTGTAGTGTGATGAAATGCATATATTGTACATATTTGTTTAACACAACACATTTTCTACACACTGAATGAATTTCAGGAAGTTTTATCGTTCCTATCTCAAGAAATTTTACTTTGTGTATGCCTACCCCAATTCATTTTCACGCAATGAATTTATGTATAAATTTGTATATCACTTCTTTTTGGGGGTTTTCTAGTTGCTTATTAAAAGCTACAGTCATAACCATGACATGTGAAAAAATTTAGCTAACTTTTAATTAATATTGATATAATAATACATTAACAAGAGCACCGCATAACGGGTGCCACGCTCGGCTGCGAAAGCTTGTCAGATTTTTTTTATTTTTTTTAGAGGTCACAGTGACCTTGACCTTTGACCTAGTGACCCAAAATGGGTGTGGCGTGTAGAACTCATCAAGGTGCATCTACACATGAAGTTTCAACGTTGTAGGTGGAAGTACTGTGATGTTAGAGGCAAAGTTAAAGTTTTTTATTAGAGGTCACAGAACCCTTGACCTTGGACCTAGTGCCCAAAAAATGTGTGTGGTGAGTAGAACTCATCAAGGTGCATGTAAATATGAAGTTTTTAAATTGTAGGTGAAAGCACGATGATGTTAGAGGCAAAGTTAAAGTTTTATATTAAAGGTCACAGTGACCTTGTTCTTTGACCTAGTCACCCAAAAATGGGTGTGGCGTGTAAAGCTCATCAAGGTGCATGTACATATGAAGGTTCAAAGTTGTAGGTGGAAGCACTGTGATGTTAGAGGCAAAGTTAAAGTTTTATATTAGAGGTTACAGTGACCTTGACCTTTGACCTAGTGACCCAAAATTGGGTGTGGCATGAAGAACTCATCAAGGTGCAGGTACATATGAAGTTTCAAAGTTGTAGGTGGAAGCACTATGATGTTAGAGGCAAAGTTAAAGTTTTATATTAGAGGTCACAGTGACCTTGACCTTTGACCTAGTGCATGTACATATGAAGTTTCAAAGTTGTAGGTGGAAGCACTTTAATTTTAGAGCCAATGTAAAGGTTTTAGCACAACGGCGGACGACGAAGAGGGTATGACAATACCTCAGATTTTTCTCCGAAAACAGCCAAGCTAATAATACAATCTTAAGGTCACCTTAAGTCAAAAAGCAACATATGAATACAGGTGCAGTTCACCTCAAAATGTCAAAGTTGTCCCAATATTACGTAGCATAAAGATGTATAAGTTATCATGTTTCTTTAAACATGTAGCACAATAATATACAACTTATATTTAAATAAAAACAGCCAGATTAATGACAACTAGATGTACATAATTTAGTATCAGTATAAAGCCATTGCGTGATTTTGACTGGCCGCGGGTCATTTGAAAGCCATATTATCTCGTTCCGTCACTTTTCGGCACTGAAAAACTGACCGATTTTAGGGACCACTTCAGATAAAATATTTTTTTTGCGTTTGTGACTTTTGGTAGTCCCTCATTGTTTTTAGCAATGAAAGTATCCCAAAAGTCATCCTCTCCGGAACTAGAAAATATGGCTTTGAAATGACACAAGGCCAGTCCATATCCCGCAATGTTTTCAGTTGTTGGTCACTTTAGAGTTCCTCTATGCAACAGCATGTCTAACAATCTAATGTTCTTTGCCTTTAAGGCTTTTCATGACTTAAACAAACTGAATTATGGATTGCAGTAACGGTAAAGATGTGGGCCATATTGTCAGTAATTTTACATGTTTTAAGCAAAGATCCCAGTGCTTCAACATCATCAGGAGCACTGTGGGCGTTGCAGGTTGCCTGGAGAACACGTTCACTAGATCTTCCTGTTTTAGCGTTCAGGATACGATTTTTGAAAAACGGCAAAGAGTCAACAAAACTGCTTACACAATTGCAAAATGTTTCAAAACAGTGTGTGTTCAGCAATGCACTAACCAAAACCGGAAAATCAAACCTGCGCCCATTATGAGCAACAAAAATGGCTCTGGGAAACTTTGCAAGCCACATCATACAATCATGTAGAGAAGTTTTAATTGATACACTATCAACCTTTCCACCATTTACACGCATTATGCCATGATCATCAACAGAGATGCCAATCACTTTCTGAGCTTCAGAAGAAATTGGCACTGTTGTCTTCACATATGTCGAGAACTTAAAACCCGTCTTCAAATGCACAGCACAAATCTAAGTAATATCAGGCATTACTGTACATCAAACAAAAATACAAAATTAAATTCACACAATGCTTATTTCATGAATTTTATAATTCCCCTTTAAGTTTCATTCTGACGCCGTATATGATCCTTGGTTATGAGAAAAATAAATTTTCAGCACAACAAGCACATTACATATTGACAAGTCGTTGAACTCAAATTATCCCTTGTGAAAAGAATTCACCATTTATATGAATAGCTCAGAATTTTAATATACCTATGCTCCTTCATAAGATTTATTACTAAGAGTAATGAATTTATTTTTTAAAATTGTAATATTTGGAATAGCTTTAATATTTATAATAACAATCACAAATATTTTAAATAATGTGCCTGCCCTGGGGTTCTTACCAAAAATCTTTAATTATTGTAAGAAGTCCACAGATCAATGGCAATTGTACAATGATTTAACATTGATAGAAATGGCAGGTTGAAAAATGAAGATTTTTAAAAAATCTTGCAAAATAATAAATGACACGCTTACTTCAATTACCATTTAATCCATTTAACAATGTGCACTTAATTCCTATTCTGTATTTCCATACATAAATTTTAATTTTATTAAAACCACACTGATTTTTTTAAACGTATGTATCACTTGCTGAACTTTCTTACGAATAACAAGATTTACGAAATTGAATGACTGGTTGGAGCGATTTATTTTGCTCTTATTGAAGTTTCCAATTATGCATGGCAAACACACAATTAATAATATTTTTTGGATTAGTTAGATGCTTTTTTTGTTTAAATATTTTACTGTTAAAGATACCAACCACATCTGAAATTTTCTTCAGAAAATCCAAAGAGTCTAGCTTGTTTTCGTCACATAAATTACGTCACATGAGATATGTCATTTATTTTGTAATCATTTGATTGAAAGTAAAATCTATGGAAAGCTTGTTTCGGGTAATAGGTTTGAGTGAAGGAACAAAATAGGATTATATGTGGCATAAATGAGAACATACAACAAAGCTTGTCAGGACGTCTATGAATGGCTTAAGGCAAAAGGCTCTCGGGCCTTTATATCTACTGGTCAGCAAATATTTCTCGGACGAAATAAAGAGTTTTTCATTAAATATGACATGAAAAAATTACTGATACATTCATGGTTGGTCATCTACAAGCGAATGTAAACAAAACATTTGTTTGATGCGTGTATGCGTATGTATGAGGACCGTATATGGGTCATTAAAGAGAGGTAATTTTTTACTGTACAGAAGTATTTTCTGAACATTTATATAATTAAAGTAAATGGATACAAATGGATAACATGCCTTATTTTGATGGTACTTGAGATAATGATTTATAATAACCTATGTTTTCTTTTCACAGAAATCTCACTGGGTTCCCAATGTTCTACATCAGCACCATCTTTGTGTTCTGCAGCCAATTCTGAGTGTAGCAGTGCAGGAACTTGTCAGTGTATCAGCACCCATTACCAGTCTGCAGCAAATTCTTGTAGTCTAAGTAAAGATGTTTTCTTTCTAATAATAATAATTATATTACCTATGAATAAAAACATTGTATCACTAAGATAAGCAAACTGCTGATAATTTCCTTTGTGGCATTGCAAGATGTGGTATTTATCTAATATTTATAATTTACCATCAGAAAGAGTATTTTGTAATTTTATTTTTTTTTAGCTCGACTATTATATATGAAATATATATAGTGGAGCTATCCTACTCAACCCGGCGATGGTGTTAGCGTTTGCGTTAGCGTTGGCATTGTCGTGCAAATGTTAAAGTTTGCGTACTACCCCAAATATTTTCAATGTCCCTTGACATATTGCTTTCATATTTTGCATACTTCTATACCAACATGACCCCAACCTATACACAAGAGCAGACAACTCTATCAAGCATTTTGTAATAATTATGGCCCCTTTTCCACTCAGAATATGCATATTATTGATTAATCTATGTTAAAGTTTGCGTACCACCTCAAATATTTTCTATGTCCCTTGACATATTGCTTTCATATTGTGCAAACTTCTTTACCAACATTACCCCGATCTATAAACAAGAGCAGACAACTGTATCAAGCATTTTGTAAGAATTATGGCCCTTTTTCCATTATAACATGCATATTACTTTAGTTACATTTCCTTAACTTCTTTATTTATTATCAGATTTTATTAATTCTTTGACAAAACAACACTTACCTAATTACCACAATGGATTCCACCCAAACAATACCTCACGCCCAACCCAGAATCCCTGCCCTCCCCCCCTTCCCCCCCCCCCCCCCCACAAAAAAAATATTTTTATTTTTCCTTTTTTTTATTTTTGAAAGATCATCTAATAAATGACCACACTCCACATTATACCCCCCTCTCAACCCCCGCCCCCCCCCCCCCCTCTACCCCCCCACCCAAAAAAATAAAAAATCCCTTTTTTCAATTTTGAAAGATTGTCTATTAAATTATTGAATATGAACAATTTCCCCATGATGGCTTACGGTATACTGTCAAGCACTCCAATAGTCGAGCGCCCTGTCCTCTGACAGCTCTTGTTTAAATTATACCTTTGGAAAAGAGGTTGAGCCAGATAAAACATGGCTAATGTTGATTGTACTTGAAATGATTATTGATTAATCATGAGCTATGTTTTCTTTTCACAGAAATCTCGCTGGGTTCAGCATGCTCTACATCAGCACCATCTCCATGTTCTGCAGCCAATTCTGAGTGTAGCAGTGGAGGAACTTGTCAGTGTATCAGCACCCATTACCAGTCGGCAGCAAATACTTGCAGTCAAAGTAAAGATGTTTTGTTTCTTATTACATGAATTATGTTGCCATCCTATGAACAATTGTATCAATCGGCAAAGCAAACTCCTGAGAATTTTAGTCTAGCTTGTTTTCGTCACATAAATAAGGCCGTAATTACTTAATAATGATGTCACGATGTATTTTCATAGAATCCATTTGTATCATCATTACATTATTAAATAACATGAATGAGCAATCAATTGGATTTAACAACACAAATGCGAAACTAAATTTGAAAACTGAATATGATGGACACCGGAATGTTTCCTTATATAATACACGATAAACAAATATTCACTGGGAAGTACACTTGGAATTTTAAGGGGTCTGAAAATTTGTAAGAAGTCCAAATATCAATGGCAATGTACAATGATTAAACATTGATAGAAATCGCAGGTTGAAAAATGAAGACATGCATACCTGTTCCAAGCATGGTATTTACGTCGAAGCATGGCATTCCCCTGATCTTGAGATGGTACTGCTTTCCATAAGCAACAAGGTTGACTTTTCTACAGTCAAGGTTTTCACAAACAACGTACAAATAGCCACTGAGGTTATTTTGTAGTTTGCCAACAATGTTATATATTGTCAAAGGAATGGGACTTAGATTACAAACTGACCATACTTTAATTTGTTTAGCAAAACCTCCAGCTCAATGAGTCAATCAATCTTCTTCCATCCCCCCACCCACTTCTGCTTACTCTTTCGCGCCATTTAGCAAATGCGAATAGCTTTTACGTGAGTCATTTTCACACAAATCGCCATCGCAGAACTTGGTAAATGAATAATTGTAATCGAACACAACATTGTCGATTTGTGTTTGCTTCTCTTTTTTTTGCAAATCGCTCGCTTTGATTTCTCACTTTCATTTTGCTAAGAAAATGTCAACAACCGTGACTTCATGAACACAAATATTTTATGAAACTAATTAATTTAACTTATATTGGTATTGTATCGTTATTAAATCTTAAAGAGATAAGCAAATTTAACTCTTAAATAAAAAATACAAATTTATTTCGTGTATTTAGTATAATTTCCGGACTTTACTGTTGATATCGCTTATAGGCGAAACGCTTTCCGAATACGGCGATATCGACCGACTATTCCCGATCTCACTAGGCACCTACCGTACTGCCTAATAAGTGACTGTAGTGTAGTCAACTGGAAATTTGAGCCAAGCGAGTTCGACCCATCGGGTTTCGACTGTAGTAAGCAAACATATAATGAAAAAGAAAAATGTTGCTGCAGCCTTACACCGTCAGACAACAAATGAAAATTATACAGCAGACATAGGCATATCTACAGGCACTGGTAAAAATGTGAAAACTACCTGTAACCTTAAACTGACTGGTTACAGTAACATAAAATGTACAGCGACACAACAATGTACAAATGCAAATGTAACCAATCCTGTAGGAAAGCAATGTAGCTGCAGCCGTAAGCCGCCAGACAATAAAAAAGATGTATACAACAAATATTTACATAAATTGTAAACACAAGGAAAAAGGTGAAAAACTACCTGCAGCCTTAAACTGTTAGGTAAATATAAACAAAACGTCCAAGTCCTGTTATTAATACACTTGCAGTTAGAATAAAAATTAGACTGGCTAGTTGAGATGCATTTGTGGTTCACGTCCAGAATGTTATCAAACACTACCACCTATACAATGAGTGTCTGAAGAGTTGGGGATATTAAAAAGGTAACGGTTTAGACCAAATGTACTTAACATATGTGTTGGACAGCCAACGTCCCAACGGTTGAATCTGGGAGGCCGGCATATTATGGGAATAGGCGTGAGTTGCACTTCCAATGAGAAAAGAGTGGGATGTGTAAAACTGTGGGTTTAGATCCGAAGCAATAACACATGTTCGAAGATTTGACCTGAAGAAACTAGCGGTGGTGACAGGATCCCTGTTAAGAAATTGGAAAAGGGAGCCTGTTTGCATGGGGCATAGTTGTAGGTATCTTATTAATGCACGAACTGGGCAAAATAGTTTGGTGGTAGGGGAACAGTGGTAGTTTGACCTTGTGAGTGTTTGTAATTACGAACATTAATTACTGCTAATGAGACTTTGGCATTTGTGTACATGAAAGTGAGGTCCTGGCGGGACAAGGTATTTTGATGACTGTTTTGGGAAATGGACAGTTCCCCTACCCGGAAAAGGCCAAAAAAAGGCATTTACAAACATAGCCTGTAAAAGGACACGATTGTAATGGTCCCGTATGTGGGAACGAAGGGTAGCCAGTAAAGTATGGATATTGGCAACAGTGAAAGGCAGGCATTTATCCGCAGTTGATGTGCAGCGGATACTATACAATAACATTTTGATTACAAATGATTCTGCAGGATTGACCATATTGTACAATTTATTAATGTAACCAAGAGCTGAAACATATGTTGAAATAGTGTTTGCCCAAAAATGTAAATTGTGACAGTATGCAATGAATGCAATGTAACATAGGATAATGCGTACAATTGAAACATTGGTATTGGAGGAAAGCATTTTTATAGCTGGCTTATAGTTATGCTCATAACTTCTATGTCGCTTCAGATAGCAACTTGATAATTGGCGTGCATGTGTATCTCATGGAGCTGCACATTTTGAGTTGTGAAAGGTCAATGTCATCCTTCAAGGCAGGGGTTTTTCTGCCTATTTTGGGAAAAGGAGTCTGACCAAATTGGGAATTTTGTATCGACAAAACTGTCCATTTTGGGAATTTTTGCTTCGATGAAACGGCTCATTTTGGGAAAACATTGTGAATTTATCATTCTTAAATAAGTCAGAGGTTTAACAAATAATGTGTTTGTTATTTTGACATTTAATGCAGGTAAGCATCAGATGAGTCAGTTTGGTTTGTGTGAATGTGCTGTGAAATGGGGAGCACAGCAGGTTCATGGTGCTGAAACCTCGCTCAACCAAAGCAGTGCTTGTTGGTATGATACACATCAGCTGGACGAGTTGAAACATTTATAATCTAATAATCATAAGTCATAAGACACTTCTTAAAAAAAAAAATTAATAATTTTTTTGGAAATTGGGAATTTTTGTTATAATTTTGGGTTGGGATCAGGTCCGTTTGCATTGGGAATGCCTCCGTTTTCCGGAGGGGCAGACAGTGCTGAAAACCCCCTGCAAGGTCAAAGATAAAAAAAACTAATCCAAGGGAAGTAATAAGCTTCAAACGGAGATAATTATCTGTACCTGACCAATGGTAAAAAAAATACATCAAAGCTGCGCAGTAGGGGGAATTGTGTTTGTGACAAACACGTCTCTTGTTTAAAAATCGCTCTGATTTTTATGCTCCCAGTAAGGAGGCAGAAGTCGCACTGTCCATCTGTCAGTCAGTCCACCTTGCATTCCATTTGAGATTTATTTCGGAGATAGCATACATACACACAAAGCAATAAAAGAACATGTACATAAAACAATATGAAGTAAAAAACAATCATAATTGAAAAGTACATGCATAGAATGCACTATGGTATGCACACTAACGCCAAGGATTACACAAAAAAGAGCAATATCTCTTATTTCCATTGTGGTCCTTAAAGTGTTTTTTTACGAAATGATTTAGATATTCACATGATATTGATATGTGAGTTTACTTACATATGAAATGTGTGTTTCATTTCGGTCTATTGATTTTTGACAAAGCAATCGGCCTTGGACTTAGCAATTTTGTCCATAATAACTGTTTTCTAGAGTGTTTTTTTTTACAAAACACTTAAAAAATTATTTTGCTTATTTTTGGTGTGTGAGTCTACCTACATGAATAACAGAACTTCTGTTCCATCCATTTATTTGCAACAAAGTTATAGACCTTGGAATTCAAATGTTGTGATTATAACTGTTTTCTGGAGGTGTTTTTTTTACATAACGCTTTAAGGTATGCACTTGATTTTTGGTATGTGAGTATACCTTCATTACTTTCAGATGAAGTGTGCATTTTGTTCTGGTCCTGTGATTTTTAGCTCGACTATTATATATAAAATATATATAGTGGAGCTATCCTACTCACCCTGGCGTCGGTGTTTCCGTTCCGTTAGCGTTAGCGTGCAAATGTTAAAGTTTTCGTACTACCACAATTATTTTCATTGTCCCTTGACATATTGCTTTCATATTTTGCATACTTGTTTACCAACATCACCCCAACCTATCAACAAGAGCAGACAACTCTATCAAGCATTTTGTCATAATTATTGCCCCTTTTATAGAGTATGCATATTATTGATAAATCTATGTTAAAGTTGCGTACTACCCCAAATATTTCCTATATCCTTTGACATATTGCTTTTATATGTTGCATACTTGTTTACCAACATGACCCCAACCTATAAACAAGAGCAGACCACTGTATCAAGCATTTTGACATAATTATGGCCCCTTTTACACTTAGATAATTGAACATTTTGCCTAAATTGCCATAACTTCTTTATTTATGATCACATTTTATTATTACTTTGACAAAACAACACTTACCTGAATACCACATTGGATTCCACCCAAACAATACCCCACGCCCCTTCCCAGAATCCCTCCCCCCCCCCCCACAACCTCTCCCCCCCAATTTTTTTTATCTAATAAATTTCCACACCCCACATTATACCCCCCTCTCACCCCCTACCCCCCCCCCCCCGAATTTTTTTTTAACATCATCTAATAAATTACCACATCCCACATTATACCCCCCCCCCCCCAAAAAAAAAAATTTTTTTTTTTTTCCTTTTTTTATTTTGAAAGATTGTCTAATAAATGACCACACCCCACATTATGCCCTCTCCCCCCCACCCTAAAAAAAAATATTAGTTTTTTTCCTTTTTTTATTTTTGAAAGATCGTTTAATAAATTATTGAATATGAACAATTTACCCATGATGGCTTATGTTATACTGTCAAGCACTCGAATAGTCGAGCGCGCTGTCCTCTGACAGCTCTTGTTTACAATGTTATAACCATTGGACTTCTATATTCTCTACAATTACAAAACACGTATAGATATTTACCAGATATTTGATGTTTGAGTCTACCTACATGACATACAGATCAAGTTAGAGTTTAGGTCTGGTTCATTGATTTTTGACAAAGTTATGGGCCTTTGACTGGAAATTTTTCTTTGAAATAACACTTCAGGTTTTTTTTTCTTTAAGATACTGTCCAAGGCCTGTAGTTTTGTCAAAAAACCAAAGGACCTTACCTTCATCATGAAATTTTCAATTGGGATATAGCTGCTGTGTGGCCTCAAAGTGCAGTTGGGGGCATTGTTGTCACTAACACAGGTCTTGTTGGTGTGTGAGTCTAGCTACATGACTAACAGATAAAATGTGAGTTTTTTCCGGCCCATTTATTTTTGGCCAGATAGTTAGCTGAGTTTTGGTATGCGAGTTTACCTACATGACTTATGAATGAATAATCCGTTTTGGTTTGGTCCATTTATATTTTTACGAAGTAAGGGGCCCTAGATTGAGAAATTTTCTCTATAAAAAACCATTTCCAGATTTTTTTTACAAAACACATTCAGATATTTAGCTGATTTTTTGGTATGTGAGTCTAACCACATGACTCACAGTTGAACTGACTTCTATTCCTGTCCATTCATTTTTGGCGAAGTAATGGACCATGGACTTAGACATTTTCTCTATTATAATCTCTATTATAACTGTTTTCCAGATATTTTTTACAAAACCCTTTCAGATAGTCTGTTGATGTTTAGTGTGTGAGTCTGCCAAGGAATATTCATGAAAATAGCACTTCTGGATGTATTTCCAAAACACTGAGATACTGTCCAAGGCCTGAAACTGTGTCAAATATCAATACACCATAACTTCGTCATGATGTTTGCAATTGCAATATAGCTACTCTGTGGCTTCAAAGTGCAGTAGGGGGCATTGTGTTTCACTAAAGCAGCTCTTGTTTTAGTCTTTCATGTCAATATTTAATGATGAAAACTGACCTATGTTATGAAAAATCTTGGAATTTCATTTTGCACGCTTCATGATTAAGACAATTTTGCAGAAGGAATAAGTTAGATATACTGACTCAACGTCAAAGTCATTTTAATCCTTACACGTTCTTCGTTTCACAGCTGTTGTTTTGGGAGCAGCTTGTACAGCAGCATATAATAATTATGCATCAGCTCCTTGTTCCTCTCCTAATGCTCAGTGCATTGGTCATCGTAAGACTTGTCAATGCAAGGCAGGATACTACAAATCAGGATCTAATAAGTGTAGTTCACGTAAGAATTTTTGGGTTGCTTCATGCATGAAGCATGATTTATGATTTTGTAATTTGCATTGAATTCTACTTTATAAAGCAAACTTTCAGATATTACACTTGATATGAAAGGGCATTTATAAAAGGAAATGCTGAGCTTATTATCTTTCTATCCCCCCTCTGGTCGCCATTCACCGGCATGTGGTCCTGCACACCTTGGTAATTTCTTTCAATTCTTTTATTTGAACATTACCAGAGTTGTGGCCTATTTTTAACAACAAAAAATGAATCCCCACATTTTAATCTCCAATTTTGATACAATTTGATATCTTGTATATCTTTTGAATGATTTTCATGAAACTTGGCTTATTGTTAATGTCATTGACAGGTTGCATGAAGAATTCAAGAATCATTCAAAATGGAGTTGTTTGAAAAAAATCATTGAATCTAGATATTTCAGATTTTATACAGCAAAAATCATGGAATTTTTCATTTAAGAAAATTGCCATATGATTGCAAAAAAATGATTTTATCCATTTAAATGATCTTATTAAACGTATAAACCAGATCCTAAAATGATTGAATTTGGAGATACAATTTTTGTCTATGCTTGTAGAAATTTTTAACCCTTATAGTACACTGGTAACAAATGTTGAAGGCTACTAAGCATATACATGTCCATCAATGTTAAGTTAAACCATTTCCATTTTTGCTGAATGCAAAGCATGGCACAAACTTTAAATAGAATGTCACTGTGATTTTCTGAGTTTAAAATGTCCAGAATTTATCATGATCTATTTCATTAAAAAATCTTTGAATTTTGGGGTTCAGTAGATTGTATGCTCCATAATAAGGACAATATTCAGCGGGTATAAGTAAGTTATGCCAGCTCAAGGTCAAATTAAGAATTGAAGTTCAAAATTTTAAGTCTCAATTCTGGTGTTTTGTTCCACATACATTTTGTCATATGAATGCTTTTTATGAAACTTACCTCAAATATTTAGTTCCTCATTAGGATTTTAATAGCATTTAAAAAGTATGTCTACCCACAAGTCATAACTATTCTGTTCTGACTCTGAAAACTTCAACCCAGTAGTGTACTGCTGTTTTGTTGGTGACACAGCTCTTGTTTTGTTAAATCTGTAATGTCAATTAACATTTAAATTTAATTAGAGTCCATGTTGGAAATATAATAACAAGCTTCATGTTCATCTTTTCACAGCTGTGGGGCTTGGCACAACTTGCACAGCGGCAACTAGTGGTATTGCATCAGCGCCATGTTCCACTCTCAATGCTGAGTGTCTTGGTAGCCCGACTAAAACTTGTCAGTGCAGGACTGGATACTACCAATCTGGGTCTAATGCATGCAGTTCACGTAAGATATTATTTGATGTTTTTTTGGATAATACAACTTTTTAATTGTATTATATGCACTTTTAATTGGATTGGTTGGTAGTGAAGGCAGTTTACCCGTAGATAGGAAATTAAATAAATTTGAAATGTAATGATCGTAACATGTACTGCCTTTCAAAGCTGTGGTTTTAGGGCTATCTTGTACAGCACAATCTAATAATGCGATAACTCCATTTTCCACTTCCAATGCTCAGTGTTTAGGTCCTGAGAATTCTCATTTCAAGTCGGATACTGCAAATCTGGATCTAATAAATATAGTTCACATAAGAATTTGGGGGCTGCTTGATGGATGATGATAAGGGAAATAGTATGGAATTTTATATTTTAAAAAATGCCATGTTATTTTAGTGTATAAAATGATTTTATCCATAAAAATGATATGATTTAACTCAAAATCTAGATCTAAACATAAAAGCTTTAAAAAAATGTAGACATTGTTTTTGTTTTTTTTGCTTGAAGGAACTTATTCGAGTACACAGCATGCAAATCCATTTAGGCTACCAAGCATTTACATCAATATTTAGTAAAAAACCTGTTTGTATTTTGCTGTGTGAAATTCATGACATAAACTATAATAAGAATGGCACTGGGATGCAATCCATGAATGAGACAATATGCTGATGGCATGAGTGAGTTAAGGCGAATCAAGGTCATATTAAGAATTGTAAGTCAAATTGTGTTGTTTTTTGCACTGCTGTTTTGTTTGTGACAAAGCTCTTGTTTTGTTTAATCTGTATGAAAATAAACATTGAATGTGTTGTACTCCATGTTGAAAATGGAATGACACTTTCATGTTGATCTTTTCACAGCTGTGGGGCTTGGGGCAACCTGCACAGCGGCAACTAGTGGTATTGCATCTGCGCCATGTTCCACTCTTAATGCCGAGTGTCTTGGTAGCCCGACTAAAACTTGTCAGTGCAGGACTGGATACTACAGAACCACGTCTGATACATGCAATTTACGTAAGATATTGTTTGTTGATTCTTCAATATGCACTTTCATTTTATCAGTTGGTTGCGGAGATTTACTTTGAAAATTGATTATATTTGAAACATAATAAGTCTTTCATGTAGCTGTTGTTTAAGGGACTTCTTGTACTGCAGCATCTTAAAATAATGCAGCAACTGCATGTTGCTCACGCAATTCTCAGTGAATTGTTAAGCATTCATTGACTTGTCATTGCAAGGAAATATACTACAAATCTGGATCTTATAAATGTAGCTCACTTGAGCATGTTTATGTTGCTTGATGTGTGATGCATGATACATAATTTTGTAAAACAATATAAAATTCTCACTTTAAGAAACAGCTTTCAGATGATACAGTTTACATGAAAATGCATTTATAAAAAAAATGCTGATCTTTCATCTTTGCAGAATAATCTCATAAATAGTCAGGGTCTTTCCATTCATCAGTCATTTGTATTTTTGTTAATTCTCTGAAATCCAAAACTTGTCACTGCTAAATTGATGAAACCTTACAATAACTATCAGCAGCATGAGAACTTGCTCGTCCATGGTGTTTTGGTTTTATTGAAACATAAACAAATCATATTAACTAGCATGTGATCTTGTACAACTTGGCAATTTGTTTTTAATATTTTATTTCAACATATCTGAGTAGTTTCCTATTTTTAACAAACCAAAAAAAAATTGAATCCCTGCATTTAAGTCTCCAAGTTTGATACCATTCAACATCTTGTTTAATTTTTGAATAATTTTCATGACACTTTGTTTATTGTTAAGATCATAAACAGGATGCAGGCAGGTCTGAAAAATCATCCAAAATTGACTTGGTTCGGAAAAAAATCACTAAATCTAGATAATATCCGATTTTATAATGGAACATGCATGTTATTTTAATTTTAAAAAATTTGCCATTGTAGAGCATAAAAATGATTTAATCCTTTAAAATCATAGAATTAAACGTATATATAGATCTTCAATAATAGCATTTACAGACGTGTTTTTTTTGCTTGAAGAATTTTTTTTCAAGTACATATGGCGCAAATCTGTTTAGACAACCAAACATATACATTAAAGACTACCAAACATATAGTCTAGACAATCCCAGAATCGATAAATTGACCGCTGCCATATTGGCTATCACGTGACCCTGCCGCCATCTTGGTACTGAAGAATTTGACAGATAACAGCGTTCTACATGGGTGACATGTAGAACGCTGTTATCTGTCAAATTCTTCATGTAATGTTTATGCCGAATTTGCTGTATTTTTAAAAAAGAAATCCTCTCAGTTATGCCTTTGCTTAAAACACAATTATTTCTTTATTGAATTTTATTATTCGAAGATGATTATAAAGGTCATTTTCGCAGTCTCAAGTAAACTTTGTGATTGTTAGCGTTAATAATTCCGCTGATGTTATTTTTTAGCGAAATTTTTAAAGAGTTATGACGGAGATATACAATTCTTTGAAAATCAGATATCTGCCTTTGATTAAAACATTATTATTTCTTTATAAAAAAATTACTTCAACCCAGTAGTGTACTGCTGTTTTGTTGGTGACACAGCTCTTGTTTTGCTAAATCTGTAATGTCAATTAACATTTAAATTTAATTAGAGTCCATGTTGGAAATATAATAACAAGCTTCATGTTCATCTTCTCACAGCTGTGGGGCTTGGCACAACTTGCACAGCGGCAACTAGTGGTATTGCATCAGCGCCATGTTCCACTCTCAATGCTGAGTGTCTTGGTAGCCCGACTAAAACTTGTCAGTGCAGGACTGGATACTACCAATCTGGGTCTAATGCTTGCAGTTCACGTAAGATATTATTTGATGTTTTTTGGATAATACAACTTTTTAATTGTATAATATGCACTTTTAATTGGATTGGTTGGTAGTGAAGGCAGTTTACCCGTAGATAGGAAATTAATTAAATTTGAAATGTAATGATCGTAACATGTACTGCCTTTCAAAGCTGTGGTTTTAGGGCTATCTTGTACAACACAATCTAATAATGCAATAACTCCATTTTCCACTTCCAATGCTCAGTGTTTAGGTCCTGAGAATTCTCATTTCAAGTCGGATACTGCAAATCTGGATCTAATAAATATAGTTCACATAAGAATTTGGGGGCTGCTTGATGGATGATGATAAGGGAAATAGTATGGAATTTTATATTTTAAAAAATGCCATGTTATTTTAGTGTATAAAATGATTTTATCCATAAAAATGATATGATTTAACTCAAAATCTAGATCTAAACATAAAAGCTTTAAAAAAATGTAGACATTGTTTTTGTTTTCTTTTGCTTGAAGGAACTTATTCGAGTACACAGCATGCAAATCCATTTAGGCTACCAAGCATTTACATCAATATTTAGTAAAAAACCTGTTTGTATTTTGCTGTGTGAAATTCATGACATAAACTATAATAAGAATGGCACTGGGATGCAATCCATGAATGAGACAATATGCTGATGGCATGAGTGAGTTATGGCGAATCAAGGTCATATTAAGAATTGTAAGTCAAATTGTGTTGTTTTTTTGCACTGCTGTTTTGTTTGTGACAAAGCTCTTGTTTTGTTTAATCTGTATGAAAATAAACATTGAATGTGTTGTACTCCATGTTGAAAATGGAATGACACTTTCATATTGATCTTTTCACAGCTGTGGGGCTTGGGGCAACCTGCACAGCGGCAACTAGTGGTATTGCATCTGCGCCATGTTCCACTCTTAATGCCGAGTGTCTTGGTAGCCCGACTAAAACTTGTCAGTGCAGGACTGGATACTACAGAACCACGTCTGATACATGCAATTTACGTAAGATATTGTTTGTTGATTCTTCAATATGCACTTTCATTTTATCAGTTGGTTGTGGAGATTTACTTTGAAAATTGATTATATTTGAAACATAATAAGTCTTTCATGTAGCTGTTGTTTAAGGGACTTCTTGTACTGCAGCATCTTAAAATAATGCAGCAACTGCATGTTGCTCACGCAATGCTCAGTGAATTGTTAAGCATTCATAGACTTGTCATTGCAAGGAAATATACTACAAATCTGGATCTTATAAATGTAGCTCACTTGAGCATGTTTATGTTGCTTGATGTGTGATGCATGATACATAATTTTGTAAAACAATATAAAATTCTCACTTTAAGAAACAGCTTTCAGATAATACAGTTTACATGAAAATGCATTTATAAAAAGAAGTGCTGATCTTTCATCTTTGCAGAATAATCTCATAGTCAGGGTCTTTCCATTCATCAGTCATTTGTATTTTTGTTAATTCTCTGAAATCCAAAACTTGTCACTGCTAAATTGATGAAACCTTACAATAACTATCAGCAGCATGAGAACTTGCTCGTCCATGGTGTTTTGGTTTTATTGAAACATAAACAAATCATATTAACTAGCATGTGATCTTGTACAACTTGGCAATTTGTTTTTAATATTTTATTTCAACATATCTGAGTAGTTTCCTATTTTTAACAAACCAAAAAAAAATTGAATCCCTGCATTTAAGTCTCCAAGTTTGATACCATTCAACATCTTGTTTAATTTTTGAATAATTTTCATGACACTTTGTTTATTGTTAAGATCATAAACAGGTTGCAGGCAGGTCTGAAAAATCATCCAAAATTGACTTGGTTCGGAAAAAAATCACTAAATCTAGATAATATCCGATTTTATAATGGAACATGCATGTTATTTTAATTTTAAAAAATTGCCATTTTAGAGCATAAAAATGATTTAATCCTTTAAAATCATGTAAAAAAAATGTGTATGATTCAATACCGATACAGATTTTTTTATTGAATTAAACGTATATATAGATCTTCAATAATAGCATTTAGAGGCGTGTTTTTTTGCTTGAAGAATTTTTTTTCAAGTACATATGGCGCAAATCTGTTTAGACAACCAAACATATACATTAAAGACTACCAAACATATAGTCTAGACAATCCCAGAATCGATAAATTGACCGCCGCCATATTGGCTATCACGTGACCCTGCCGCCATCTTGGTACTGAAGAGTTTGACAGATAACAGCGTTCTACATGGGTGACATGTAGAACGCTGTTATCTGTCAAATTCTTCACGTAATATTTATGCCGAATTTGCTGTATTTTTAAAAAAGAAATCCTCTCAGTTATGCCTTTGCTCAAAACACAATTATTTCTTTATTGAATTTTATTATTCGAAGATGATTATAAAGGTCATTTTCGCAGTCTCAAGTAAACTTTGTGATTGTTAGCGTTAATAATTCCGCAGATGTTATTTTTTAGCGAAATTTTTAAAGAGTTATAACGGAGATATACAATTCTTTGAAAATCAGATATCTGCCTTTGATTAAAACATTATTATTTCTTTATAAAAAAATTATATAGTTCCAGACATACCATAAAGGTGTCAAGTCGTTACCGCGCTATGGCAGCCCGATTAAGTAATTTAAAACAAACTGTGAATGTCTATAATAGACGTGCGGTATCACCAAAAAGTGATTGACTCGATCGTTTTATTAATTATTTATTATCGCCTATGATAAACAATTTAATTAAAAAATTAATGCATGCCGTTGCGACGATCACTTTCTTGTGATCTTCTCGGGTATTTTAAAAGATCTTATAGCCATGTTTTTAACGCTGAAATGGTTGTTTGTTTGTTTGTCAGATAAACTGTTAGAAATATGACTTTTCAATATCCATCCATCTGTATGCAAATTCATTCATTGCCGTTGACTAATTTCGAACGCATCTAAAATGTCGCAGCCTCCAGCTAAACGCATATGCGTAGAGCTCACGTTAGAGGATAAGATAAAGTGATCTTGGACTTTTTCGTGAAATCGTAAACTTCAAGAATTAGTAGGTTTTGAAATTATTAATATCTTAAAAAATAATTATGACGCTGTTTTTTGCTTGTGTGTATGTTTTATGAAATGTGGTACATGTATGTATTGAATAATAAATCGTGTATCTACAACAATTTTATATGTGTCGTCACTCGCCTATATGAAAAATGCCACGTACGTACATGTATAAAGCACCACGCTCACTTTGGGATTAATCAAAACAAGTCGGTATGGATTTATTTTTGCTTTTATTCGATTAATACACATTTTTTTAAGAAGGCAATTAACATCATCAGTACCTGCGTACAGTTATCACATGGTACATGTAAATGTATATGGTTTGTTTTATCTTTATGTGATTCTGTACACAATGCATACCATGTATATTTCGGCAATATGCATACTCTTGGTAAACCGGAACTCTCTGAAAACCGGACGATCAGGCCGGTCCCGAGACCGTCCGGTTTACAGAGAGTCTACTGTATTTAAAATTTATCATCAAAGCAATTATTTTATTTTAAAATATAATTTATTATTTAACATCAAAAAAGAGGTGGAGACAAAGACAACATGCCTTATGTTGATGGTACTTGAGATAATGATTTGTTATGACCTATTTTTTGTTTTCACAGAACTCTCACTGGGTACAGCATGTTCTACATCAGCACCATCTCCGTGTTCTGCAGCCAATTCTGAGTGTAGCAGTGGAAGAACTTGTCAGTGTATCAGCACCCATTACCAGTCTGCAGAAAATACTTGCAGTCAAAGTAAAGATGATTTCTCCTTTATAATAAGACTTATTTTAGCTATTAATAAATAATTGTATCACTAACAAAACTAAACTGCTAAGAATTACCTTTATAACAGTCCAAGATGTGATATTTGTGTAATATTTAAAATTTACCATCAAAGCAAGTATTTTATTTTAAAATATAATTTATTATTTAACATCAAAAAAGAGGTGGAGACAAAGACAACATGCCTTATTTTGATGGTACTTGAATTAATGATTTATAATATCCTATGTTTTCTTTTCACAGAAATCTCGCTGGGTTTAGCATGTTCTACATTAGCACAATCTCAGTGTTCTGCAGCCAATTCTGTGTGTAGCAGTGGAGGAACTTGTCAGTGTATCAGCACCCATTACCAGTCTGCAGAAAATACTTGCAGTCAAAGTATAGATGATTTCTCTTTTATAATAAGACTTATTTTAGCTACTAATAAATAATTGTATCACTAACAAAACTAAACTGCTAAGAATTACCTTTATAACAGTCCAAGATGTGATATTTGTGTAATACAGTAGACTCTGCCAATACTGGACTCTCTGAATACCGGAACTCTCCCGATTCCGGACGGTCGGGCCAGTCCCGTATTTTCTCCTTCTATTTCTTTGTTAAAAAATGCTGAATAAACCGAACTCTCTGAAAACTGGAAACCGGACGGGTATCTCCGTAAATTTGATCATTTTCGACATAAAATACATTGAGTATACCGGACGGTCTAAATTCTCAAGATGACTGAGGCGTGAAAATAACAATACCAAGTCAGCACAGCGAGTGCGGTGTCACACATTTTGCTCGCGCAATTATCGATAATCAGATTAAACATACCATAAAGGTGTCAAGTCGTTACCGCGCTATGGGAGTCCGATTAAGTAATTTAAAACAAACTGTGAATGTCTATAATAGTCGTGCGGTAACACCAAAAAGTGATTGACTCGATCGTTTTATTAATTATTTATTATCGCCTATGATAAACAATTTAATTAAAAAATTAATGCATGCCGTTGCGACGATCACTTTCTTGTGATCTTCTCGGGTATTTTAAAAGATCTTATAGCCATGTTTTTAACGCTGAAATGGTTGTTTGTTTGTTTGTCAGATAAACTGTTAGAAATATGACTTTTCAATATCCATCCATCTGTATGCAAATTCATTCATTGCCGTTGACTAATTTCGAACGCATCTAAAATGTCGCAGCCTCCAGCTAAACGCATATGCGTAGAGCTCACGTTAGAGGATAAGATAAAGTGATCTTGGACTTTTTCGTGAAATCGTAAACTTCAAGAATTAGTAGGTTTTGAAATTATGAATATCTTAAAAAATAATTATGACGCTGTTTTTTGCTTGTGTGTATGTTGTATGAAATGTGGTACATGTATGTATTGAATAATAAATCGTGTATCTACAACAATTTTATATGTGTCGTCACTCGCCTATATGAAAAATGCCACGTACGTACATGTATAAAGCACCACGCTCACTTTGGGATTAATCAAAACAAGTCGGTATGGATTTTTTTTTGCTTTTATTCGATTAAATACACATTTTTTTAAGAAGGCAATTAACATCATCAGTAACTGCGTACAGTTATCACATGGTACATGTAAATGTATATGGTTTGTTTTATCTTTATGTGATTCTGTACACAATGCATACCATGTATATTTCGGCAATATGCATACTCTTGGTAAACCGGAACTCTCTGAAAACCGGACGATCAGGCCGGTCCCGAGACCGTCCGGTTTACAGAGAGTCTACTGTATTTAAAATTTATCATCAAAGCAATTATTTTATTTTAAAATATAATTTATTATTTAACATCAAAAAAGAGGTGGAGACAAAGACAACATGCCTTATGTTGATGGTACTTGAGATAATGATTTGTTATGACCTATTTTTTGTTTTCACAGAACTCTCACTGGGTACAGCATGTTCTACATCAGCACCATCTCCGTGTTCTGCAGCCAATTCTGAGTGTAGCAGTGGAAGAACTTGTCAGTGTATCAGCACCCATTACCAGTCTGCAGAAAATACTTGCAGCCAAAGTAAAGATGATTTCTCCTTTATAGAAAGACTTATTTTAGCTATTAATAAATAATTGTATCACTAACAAAACTAAACTGCTAAGAATTACCTTTATAACAGTCCAAGATGTGATATTTGTGTAATATTTAAAATTTACCATCAAAGCAAGTATTTTATTTTAAAATATAATTTATTATTTAACATCAAAAAAGAGGTGGAGACAAAGACAACATGCCTTATTTTGATGGTACTTGAGATAATGATTTATAATATCCTATGTTTTCTTTTCACAGAAATCTCGCTGGGTTCAGCATGTTCTACATTAGCACAATCTCCGTGTTCTGCAGCCAATTCTGTGTGTAGCAGTGGAGGAACTTGTCAGTGTATCAGCACCCATTACCAGTCTGCAGAAAATACTTGCAGTCAAAGTATAGATGATTTCTCTTTTATAATAAGACTTATTTTAGCTATTAATAAATAATTGTATCACTAACAAAACTAAACTGCTAAGAATTACCTTTATAACAGTCCAAGATGTGATATTTGTGTAATACAGTAGACTCTGCCAATACTGGACTCTCTGAATACCGGAACTCTCCCGATTCCGGACGGTCGGGCCAGTCCCGTATTTTCTCCTTCTATGTCTTTGTTAAAAAATGCTGAATAAACCGAACTCTCTGAAAACTGGAAACCGGACGGGTATCTCCGTAAATTTGATCATTTTCGACATAAAATACATTGAGTATACCGGACGGTCTAAATTCTCAAGATGACTGAGGCGTGAAAATAACAATACCAAGTCAGCACAGCGAGTGCGGTGTCACACATTTTGCTCGCGCAATTATCGATAATCGGATTAAACATACCATAAAGGTGTCAAGTCGTTACCGCGCTATGGGAGTCCGATTAAGTAATTTAAAACAAACTGTGAATGTCTATAATAGTCATGCGGTAACACCAAAAAGTGATTGACTCGATCGTTTTATTAATTATTTATTATCGCCTATGATAAACAATTTAATTAAAAAATTAATGCATGCCGTTGCGACGATCACTTTCTTGTGATCTTCTCGGGTATTTTAAAAGATCTTATAGCCATGTTTTTAACGCTGAAATGGTTGTTTGTTTGTTTGTCAGATAAACTGTTAGAAATATGACTTTTCAATATCCATCCATCTGTATGCAAATTCATTCATTGCCGTTGACTAATTTCGAACGCATCTAAAATGTCGCAGCCTCCAGCTAAACGCATATGCGTAGAGCTCACGTTAGAGGATAAGATAAAGTGATCTTGGACTTTTTCGTGAAATCGTAAACTTCAAGAATTAGTAGGTTTTGAAATTATGAATATCTTAAAAAATAATTATGACGCTGTTTTTTGCTTGTGTGTATGTTTTATGAAATGTGGTACATGTATGTATTGAATAATAAATCGTGTATCTACAACAATTTTATATGTGTCGTCACTCGCCTATATGAAAAATGCCACGTACGTACATGTATAAAGCACCACGCTCACTTTGGGATTAATCAAAACAAGTCGGTATGGATTTTTTTTGCTTTTATTCGATTAAATACACATTTTTTTAAGAAGGCAATTAACATCATCAGTACCTGCGTACAGTTATCACATGGTACATGTAAATGTATATGGTTTGTTTTATCTTTATGTGATTCTGTACACAATGCATACCATGTATATTTCGGCAATATGCATACTCTTGGTAAACCGGAACTCTCTGAAAACCGGACGATCAGGCCGGTCCCGAGACCGTCCGGTTTACAGAGAGTCTACTGTATTTAAAATTTATCATCAAAGCAATTATTTTATTTTAAAATATAATTTATTATTTAACATCAAAAAAGAGGTGGAGACAAAGACAACATGCCTTATGTTGATGGTACTTGAGATAATGATTTGTTATGACCTATTTTTTGTTTTCACAGAACTCTCACTGGGTACAGCATGTTCTACATCAGCACCATCTCCGTGTTCTGCAGCCAATTCTGAGTGTAGCAGTGGAAGAACTTGTCAGTGTATCAGCACCCATTACCAGTCTGCAGAAAATACTTGCAGTCAAAGTAAAGATGATTTCTCCTTTATAATAAGACTTATTTTAGCTATTAATAAATAATTGTATCACTAACAAAACTAAACTGCTAAGAATTACCTTTATAACAGTCCAAGATGTGATATTTGTGTAATATTTAAAATTAAAATTTACCATCAAAGCCAGTATTTTATTATGCCCCCCTTCGAAGAAGAGGGGGTATATTGCTTTGCTCGACATGTCGGTCTGTCGGTCCGTCCACCAGGTGGTTTCTGGATGATAACTCAAGAACGCTTGGGCCTAGGATCATGAAACTTCATGGGTACAATGATCATGACTCGCAGATGACCCCTATTGATTTAGAGGTCACTAGGTCAAAGGTCAAGGTCACGGTTACCCGAAATAGTAAAATGGTTTTTGGATGATAACTCAAGAACGCATACGGGGCCAACAGGGCGAACTCTGGACAATATAACTGAAGCAACTGGTCTGTAATCCTAAATCTATAATTAACAGTCCAATGAAACATCATCCTTTGAGTAAAATAAAGTGGATCAGTAAAAATATATCAGAATATGAGATTTTTTTGTATATTCTGTATATTAAATATTGTGTTTATGTTTAATTTTGTTGTTTAATATAAATATAAGCAGGACAGGGGAGGTAATACACTATTATATCTTATATACAGGGGCAACAAATGCAATAAGTTTAAATTTCATGTTTAATAAATAGAGGATATTTGTTCATGTCAGTGTGAGATCATTTGTTATTTTTTATGATCACATCTAATAAAATACCACACCCCACATTATACCCCCCCTCTCACTCCCCCCTACCCCCCACCCCCCCTCAAAAAAAAAAAAAAAATTTTTTAAACATCTAATAAATTACCACACACCACATTATACCCACCTCTCATCTCCCCCCCACCCCCCCTACCCCCTACCCCCCCAAACCCCCCCCCAAAAAAAATAATAATGATAATGATTTGTTATGACCTATTTTTTGTTTTCACAGAACTCTCCAATCTGCAGCAAATACTTGCAGTCAAAGTAAAGATGTTTTCTCTCTTATCGTAAAACTTTTATGTATTGTACTAAGTGGTAAGGAAAAGGTCATAGACCGGACGGACTTGTATGACAGTTATGTTAAAATGCCAAAAAGAAGATACAAAATATCTAATATTTTTTCCAAAATGGCACAATGAGCGGTAAAACCCGCCCTAACAACAGTTTATTAAAACACATAAAACCAAATTAAAAAACCTAAGATTTGGTATCATAATGAGACAACATGAAAATACTACATAGAAAATACATACAAAAAAGGAAATACACAAATCTATTCTAGGCGGTGAAGTGGTGGAGGTGGTTGTTGATAATTTATCTCTATAAATCGCCAAGATCAATATCAATTGGCTGAACAGCTGACGTGATCTCATCCTTTTAAATTGATTGGCTAATAAGAAAGCGTGGCAAGAATAGATTATGATTTGCCAGAGAGCTCACGTGATCTTATACCTTTAATAAGTGAAGGCGAACAATCAGATTTTAAAAGAATTATGTGTGCATGAAATATTATTTTTGTATTGTCCTTAGAGGTAAGGTAAAAGTTCATAGAATGGATGGACTCGTATGAAATGAAGGAAATAACAAAGACAATGATTGATTGAAAAAGTGCATTTATTTTAAAATGCCATAAAGTAGAACAAAAATATATAACAAAAATCCAGAATGGCATAATGGGCTGTAAAACAAGGGGAACCGGAAATGTAACCTTGCCACCCATGGAGTATGAGAGAGGACCTTAATTAAAAGTGGTTATTTTAATAAACTTATTAAAAGCTAGTTAGAATTTCTAAGTTGTAAGCCAAGCATAAATAAAACCCTGAGGCCTTAGCTTAAAGTGGCCTTAAACCATCAAAAAGAAGCGGACAGTTAAAAGGCAAGTATATATTACAAGATTAAGTATTGATGCAAAGCATCAAAGGGCGTCGGGAATTTCAGTGTAAAAGGCACTCAATGAAGTTAATGGAATGATTTTTTTTCTACTGTAAATATTAATATATTGGCCGATTATTTTAAGCAAAATAAAAAAAGATACTGGTATAACCATTATCTATGATTGGGTGTTATAACTCCCAAATAACCATTATCTATGATGTTGTGTTATATCCCCAAATAACCATTATCTATGATTTTGTGTTGTAACCCCCAAATATTTCATAGTTCATTTTATTTACATTAGTTTCCTTTTTTACTGGCATCCGTGTGCAGTTTTCATTAATGGAACAGAACTGTGTAGGTTTTAAAAAATCTGCTTCATCTTGTTAGCGTAATTTCATATTTTTCTCAACTTCAAGTGGAGATGATTCTGAACTTATTCTAACGTTGCTCATTTACAATAGGGGTTGAGTACTCATTGATATGAAAACACTGTAAAAGTTTTAATGTGTTTACGAACCCCCCCTCTCACACATATATTTCATGGGCATAATAAAAACAAAAAATGGTTACAATAAAACAGCTTATTTATTTAAACTAAAATGTCTACATCAAAACAAAAAAGTTAACATTGAACACAAATAAAATAATTTGATTCTACTGGGGCTCGAACCCTTGGGCCTCTCACATGTGAAGCGAGCATGTAACCACTACAATACGGAACCGCTTTAAAAATCACCTTTTAACTAAGATATTAATAAGCTATTAATAGTCGGTTTAAATGTAAACCTGGAAGTTCAAACGCTGGATAGTGAGCGGGGTTAAAGGCCCATACCAAAGGGTCCATACCACTGGCAAGATACAAGTCAGGCCTGCGGCCTTCTATATGTGGTTCTTAAAAAAACCTGTAGGAGGACTTGATAGTAATGAGACTCATTATTACAATTAATAATACGTGTCCCACTTCGCGCTCTATAGCGCCTTTATTAGTAACTAGGTGGTTGCTAGGATAGTGGAACAAAAAAGGTTTTAATGTGTATACAAATCCCCCCTCCACCCTCTCACACATATATTTCATGGCATAATAAAAACAAAAAATGGTTACAATAAAACAGCATATTTATTTAAACTAAAATGTCTACATCAAAACAAAAAGTTAACATAGAACACAAATAAAATAATTTGATGCTACTGGGGCTCGAACCTTGGACCTCTCACATGTGAAGCGAGCGTGTTACCACTACACTACGGAACCACTTGAAAAATCACCTTCTAACTAAGATATTAATAAGCTATTAATAGTCGGTTTAAATGAGAACCCGTTTGTTTAAATGCTGGATAGTGAGCGGGGTTAAAGGTCCATGCATAAGGGTCCATACCACTGGCAAGATACGGGTCAGGCCTGCGACCATCTATATGTGGTTCTTAAAAAAAAACCTGTAGGAGGACTTGATAGTAATGAGACTGGGGTGCTGTGATGGTGCTCCTCATTAATAAGCTGCTGCTTCCTTTTTCAAGACTCTTTATTACAATTAATAACAGTGTCCCGCTTCGCGCTCTGTAGCGCCTTTATTAGTAACTAGGTGGTTGCTATGATAGTGGAACTAAGAATGTTTTAATGTGTTTACGAACCCCCCCCCCCTACCCTCTCACACATATATTTCATGGGCATAATAAAAACAAAAAAGAGCACCGCATAATGGGTGCCACGCTCGGCTGCTAAAGCTTGAAGCTTGTCAGAATTTTTTTTTTTTAGAAGTCACAGTGACCTTGACCTTTGACCTATTGACCCAAAAATGGGTGTGGCGTGTAGAACTCATCAAGGTGCATCTACATATGAAGTTTCAAAGTTGTAGGTGGAAGCCCTTGGACTTTAGAGCCTATGTTAAAGTTTTATATTAGAGGTCACAGTGACCTTGACCTTTGACCTAAAGACCCAAATATGGATGTGGCGTTTAGAACTCATCAAGCTGCATCTACATATGAAGTTTTTAAGTAGATGGTGAAAGCACTTTGATTTTAGAGCCAATGTTAAGGTTTCAGCACGACACCTACGGTGGACGGCTGACGGTGGACGACAAGCTGACTATGACAATACCTCTGGTTTTCTCCGAAAACAGCCGAGCTAATAATGGTTACAATAAAACAGCATTTTTATTTAAACTAAAATGTCTACATAAAAACAAAAAGTTAACATAGAACACAAATAAAATAATTTGATTCTACTGGGGCTCAAACCTTGGACCTCTCACATGAGAAGCCAACGTGTAACCACTACACTACAGAACCGCTTGAAAAATCACCTTCTTACTAAGGTACTTTTCCAGAAACACTCTTTGTTATTATTTCCACATAGTAAAGTGTGTATCACAACTAATTGCAAAATTTTAAAACTTTTTACCAGCCGGTAAACTTTTTATACTTGGTTGAATACACCTACTCCTTGACTCGGTTGGGCGTTTTCTATGGATTTACCCTATATCGAAAATATATAGTTTTTTGTAATGGGATATACATATATTTTGACAATTAACTTAATAAATGTACTTGACTGGATTTTGTTAGTAGATACAGAATTTAAAAAGTGTCATTGAAAAAAAATTGTGGCTTTGGTGTCCAATAATATATGCACTTATCTGGATAAAATGGAAAAAACGACAACAAATGGTTCAGTGACAAGAAACTTTAATTACGTTTTATGTCATTTGTAGTGTGATGAAATGCATATATTGTACATATTTATTTAACACAACACATTTTCTACACACTGAATGAATTTCAGGAAGTTTTACCGTTCCTATCTCAAGAAATTTTACTTTGTGTATGCCTACCCCAATTCATTTTCACGCAATGAATTTATGTATAAATTTGTTTATCACTTCTTTTTGGGGGTTTTCTAGTTGCTTATTAAAAGCTACAGTCATAAACCATGACATGTGAAGAAATTTAGCTAACTTTTAATTAATATTGATATAATAATACAGTAACAAGAGCACCGCATAACGGGTGCCACGCTCGGCTGCGAAAGCTTGTCAGAATTTTTTTTTTTTTTTTAGAGGTCACAGTGACCTTAACCTTTGACCTAGTGACCCTAAATGGGTGTGGCGTGTAGAACTCATCAAGGTGCATCTACACATGAAGTTTCAACGTTGTAGGTGGAAGTACTGTGATGTTAGAGGCAAAGTTAAAGTTTTATATTAGAGGTCACAGTGACCTTGACCTTTGACCTAGTGCCCAAAAAATGGGTGTGGTGTGTAGAACTCATCAAGATGCATGTACATATAACGTTTCAAAGTTGTAGGTGGAAGCACTATGATGTTAGAGGCAAAGTTAAAGTTTTATATTAGAGGTCACAGTGACCTTGACCTTTGACTTAGTGACCCAAAAATTCGTTTGGCATGTGGAACTCATCAAGGTGCATGTACATATGAAGTTTCAAAGTTGTAGGTGGAAGCACTTTAATTTTAGAGCCAATGTAAAGGTTTTAGCACAACGGCGGACGACGAAGAGGGTATGACAATACCTCAGAGTTTTCTCCGAAAACAGCCAAGCTAATAATACAATCTTAAGGTCACCTTAAGTCAAAAGGCAACATATGAATACAGGCGCAGTTCACCTCAAAATGTCAAAGTTGTCCCAATATTACGTAGCATAAAGATGTATAAGTTATCATGTTTCTTTAAACATGTAGCACAATAATATACAACTTATATTTTTATAAAAACAGCCAGATTAATGACAACTAGATGTACATAATTTAGTATCAGTATAAAGCCATTGCTTGATTTTGACTGGCCGCGGGTCATTTGAAAGCCATATTATCTCGTTCTGTCACTTTTCGGCACTGAAAAACTGACCGATTTTAGGGACCACTTCAGATAAAATATTTTTTTGCGTTTGTGACTTTTGGTAGTCCCTCATTGTTTTTAGCAATGAAAGTATCCCTAAAATTATCCTCTCCGGAACTAGAAAATATGGCTTTAAAAGGACATAAGGCCAGTCTATATCCCGCAATGTTTTCAGCTGTTGGTCACTTTAGAGTTCCTCTATGCAACAGCACGTCTAACAATCTAATGTTCTTTGTCTTTAAGGCTTTTCATGACTTAAACAAACTGAATTATGGATTGACGTAACGGTAAAGATGTGGGCCATATTGTCAGTAAGTTTACATGTTTTAAGCAAAGATCCCAGTGCTTCAACATCATCAGGAGCACTGTGGGCGTTGCAGGTTGCCTGGAGAAAACGTTCACTAGATCTTCCTGTTTTAGCGTTCAGGATACGATTTTTGAAAAACGGCAAAGAGTCAACAAAACTGCTTACACAATTGCAAAACGTTTCAAAACAGTGTGTGTTGAGCAATGCACTAACCAAAACCGGAAAATCAAACCTGCGCCCATTATGAGCAACAAAAATGGCTCTGGGAAACTTTGCAAGCCACATCATACAATCATGTAGAAAAGTTTTAATTGATAAGCTATCAACCTTTCCACCATTTACATGCATTATGCCATGATCATCAACATCAACTTTCTGAGCTTTAGAAGAAATTGGCACTGTTGTCTTCACATATGTCGAGAACTTAAAACCCGTCTTCAAATGCACAGCACCAATCTAAGTAATATCAGGCATTACTGTACATCAAACAAAAATACAAAATTAAATTCACACAATGCTTATTTTATGAATTTTATAATTCCCCTTTAAGTTTCATTCTGACGCCTTATATGATCGTTGGTTATGAGAAAAATAAATTTTCAGCACAACAAGCACATTACATATTGACAAGTCGTTGAACTCAAATTATCCCTTGTGAAAAGAATTCACCATTTATATGAATAGCTCAGAATTTTTATATACCTATGCTCCTTCATAAGATTTTTTACTAAAAGTAATGAATTTATTTTTAAAAATTGTAATATTTGGAATAGCTTTTAATATTTATAATAACAATCACAAATATTTTTAGTAATGTGCCTGCCCTGGGGTTCTTACCAAAAATCTTTAATTATTGTAAGAAGTCCAAAGATCAATGGCAATTGTACAATGATTAAACATTGATAGAAATGGCAGGTTGAAAAATGAAGATTTTTATGAAATCTTGCAAAATAATAAATGACACGCTTACTTCAATTACCATTTAATCCATTTAACAATGTGCACTTAATTCCTATTCTGTATTTCCATCCATTAATTTTTATTTTATTAAAACCACACTGATTTTTTTAAACGTACGTATCACTTGCTGAACTTTCTTACGAATAACAAGATTTACGAAATTGAATGACTGGTTGGAGCGATTTATTTTGCTCTTATTGAAGTTTCCAATTATGCATGGCAAACACACAATTAATAATATTTTTTGGATTAGTTAGATGCTGTTTTTGTTTTAATATTTTACTGTTAAAGATACCAACCACATCTGAACTTTTCTTCAGAAAATCCAAAGAGTCTAGCTTGTTTTCGTCACATTAATTACGTCACATGAGATATGTCATTAATTTTGTAATCAGTTGATTGAAAGTAAAATCTATGAAAAGCTTGTTTCGGGTAATAGGTTTGAGTGAAGGAACAAAATAGGATTATATGTGGCATAAATGAGAACATACGACAAAGCTTGTCAGGACGTCTATGAATGGCTTAAGGCAAAAGGCTCTCGGGCCTTTATATCTACTGGTCAGCAAATATTTCTCGGACGAAATAAAGAGTTTTTCATTAAATATGGCATAAAAAAATTACTGATACATTCATGGTTGGTCATCTACAAGCGAATGTAAACAAAACATTTGTTTGATGCGTGTATGCGTATGTATGAGGACCGTATATGGGGTCATTAAAGAGAGGTAATTTTCCACTGTACAGAAGTATTTTCTGAACATTTATATAATTAAAGTAAATGGATACAAATGGATAACATGCCTTATTTTGATGGTACTTGAGATAATGATTTATAATAACAAATGTATTCTTTTCACAGAAATCTCACTGGGTTCAGCATGTTCTACATCAACAACATCTCCGTGTTCTGCAGCCAATTCTGAGTGTAGCAGTGGAGGAACTTGTCAGTGTATCAGCGACCATTACCAGTCTGCAGCAAATACTTGCAGTCAAAGTAAAGATGATTTGTTTCTTATTACATGAATTATGTTGCCTTCCTATGAACAATTGTATCAATCGGCAAAGCAAACTCCTGAGAATTTTAGTCTAGCTTGTTTTCGTCACATAAATAAGGCCGTAATTACTTAATAATGATGTCACAATGTATTTTCATAGAATCCATTTGTATCATCATTACATTATTAAATAACATGAATGAGCAATCAATTGGATTTAACAACACAAATGCAAAACTAAATTTGAAAACTGAATATGATGGACACCGGAATGTTTCCTTATATAATACACAATAAACAAATATTCACTGGGAATTACACTTGGAATTTTAAGGGGTCTGAAAATTTGTAAGAAGTCCAAAGATCAATGGCAATGTACAATGATTAAACATTGATAGAAATCGCAGGTTGAAAAATGAAGACATGCATACAGTACAGCTAACGCGGCACAAACATAATCCGCGGCTACGCCACGGCCAGATTATTAGTACGCGGCGGCCGAATCGTGTGGTCACGCGGCGTATCGTTGGGCACTCGGCATCGATCCGCGCAACGACGCCGAGTCTGTGTTAACCTCGCGTACTTTCGCAAAGTAAATCCGCCGCATACGTACGCGGAGGATCGAGTGAAAAGATATCCACCTACATGTACATACATGTATGTGTAGCGTAGAATTAATTACGCGCAACTGTTAATGTTTCGTTCGATTATCATTATTACATTTGTAATCCGAAACACACTTCCGAATTTTAATGCTAACGCGACCTTTGATAAATTCTAGCGTCAAATAAACAGTGCTAAAATATCCTTTGTTTGATAAAAAGCGCGCGAAAATTATGCAGACGTGTAGAACGTCGTTTGGAAAGTTTGGGTGTATTTTGTGTATAAATACATGAACATCACGTCAGGCGTAAATCGCGTGTTCAGTGGAAAAAAAACCGCCCCGATTAGACGTTATTTCATCATCTCTATAAATAGTAAAAAATGCCAAAATGTATTTGATACAATCCGCGCACAAAAAATTTATTATGATTTTAATTATAATTATAATTGTTCTTTCAAAATTTGTTAACTACATGTAACTAATTTTTAAAAAAGATTTTTTATTTCATGATGCGCATCGACTCGGCATCATGTCGCGGATAGCGGCATGCCTCGGCGGACAGATGCGAAGTTTCGCGGCGTAATGCGACTTGCCGCCGCATACTGACGCGGCTTCAATGACTGACGCGGCATCGACTCGTTTCGCCTTGCCGCCGGGATCGCGAAATACGTTTGTTCCGCTTTGGCTGTACTGTACCTGTTCCAAGCATGGTATTTACGTCAAAGCATGGCATTCCCCTGATCTTGAGATGGTACTGCAACAAGGTTGACTTTTCTACAGTCAAGGTTTTAACAAATAACGTACAAATAGCCACTTAGGCCATTTTGTAGTTTGCCAACAATGTTATATATTGTCAAAGGAATGGGACACAGATTACAAACTGACCATACTGTAATTTGTTTAGCAAAACCTCCAGCTCAACGAGTCAATCAATCTTCTTCCATCCCCCCACCCACTTCTGCTTACTCTTTTCACGCCATTTAGCAAATGCGAATAGCTTTTACGTGAGTCATTTTCACACAAATCGCCATCGCAGAACTTGGTAAATGAATAATTGTTATCGAACACAACATTGTCGATCTGTGTTTGCTTCTCTTTTTTTTGCAAATCGCTCGCTTTTATTTCGCACTTTCATTTTGCTAAGAAAATGTCAACAACCATGACGTCATGAACACAAATATTTTATGAAACTAATTAATTTAACTTATATTTGTATTGTATCGTTATTAAATCTTAAAGAGATAAGCAAATTCAACTCTTAAATAAAAAATACAAATTTATTTCGTGTATTTAGTATAATTTCCGGACTTTACTGTAGATATCGCTTATAGTCGAAACGCTTTCCGAATACGGCGATATCGACCGACTATTCCCGATCTCACTAGGCACCTACCGTACTGCCTAATAAGTGACTGTAGTGTAACGGTTATCAATAAAGCAATAAACCTTGTAATCGCTGTCGTCTTGTAAAATTGAAGAAAATACGCGTTAACCAAAACTCGAACAGCAAAAGTTTGCGCTATTGTTAGAAAAACCACAAAATAAATATATTTTGATTATGTTTTGATTTTATACAAAACCGGAAAGTTTCGCGTATTTGCCCAGTCCCTGTGATCTTTCCCCTGTGATCTGTTATTATTTAAAACAATTAGCTTTGCATTATTGACAATAAATGTTGAAATAAATGTAATAGGCACAAATACAGTACTTATTTACACTAATTTACACAAAAAAATCACTATGCAGGATATTCTTAAAACAAATATATATACATTGATCCGTAAAATAACTTCTCCTCCCATTAGCGAAAAAAAATGCATTACATACTAGTCGCCGCACTCCAGTGCGACGCCAATAAGGTCAAATAAAAACATGATTGAGGATGTAAATTATGAGATGATTATAAAGAGATATAGCATAGATATACAATATGTAAACTGTAAGGCAAAGTAAACAGTTGTGTGGCCTAAACAAAAACCAAGAATAATAAAAAAATTGATGTCAGCTTGATAACATGAGAATACAGAAGGAAAATAAAGATTACAAAATGTTTAAGGGTGAGAATAAGGTAAGGTGAAGTTCAACATGGCCGGGTGTTAAATTGTAGACATTGCAATTTTGAAGTATTATGAAAGGTGGATAAAAAAAATTGAACGCAGCCCAGAGAAATAACCTGTGTTTATAAAAATTGCACCATGTAAATTATCAATACAAGAGACAAAGTGTGATTAGAAAATGGATAAATTGATGAGATCCGTAAATGAAGGTTAATCATAAATAATAATATGTTCAACAACACAACAAAAGTGAAAACTAAAATACAAAAATTAAGGAAAATGAACATACAGTCCACATCCGATGGCTGAAACTCATAAGGACCGGCAACAAAAGTTGGAACGATCCGTAATTCGAGCCATCCGATTTCTAATATTTTTTCTTTTATGAACAAGTCTTCAGTTCATTTTCATCTCCAGTTGAAGAGTACACATACTTCGTATTACTATTTGCTTTTGAACCAAATATATACTTTATACTTTAAGTACCAATATTTTAAAACAGTTACAAATAGAATCAAACAAATATCATATAGTAAATCATATCAGCACGTTTTAACATAGCTTATTTTCTGGTAACAGAGCAGTAAAAACAAAGATGAACAAAACACGCATCACCACTACATACACATCATTTACATAACAGACAGAACTGCATTTATTGATTTATTTATATTTTTTAAGAAGTCTGTGTTGCGTTCCTTAGCTGTCGTCGAGAAACAAAGCTTTCTATTACAGCCAGTTGAGATTGAACATGTATCTACAATAAAACGCCGGATTTTATACAAAATGTCATCATTTACTCCAATCAATTAACGATTGAGTCGATGACATGTTTGCAACCGATGTTGAATGAATTATAATGTTCCTTTAATCAAGCGGTCCTAATGGATTAACAGTTAATGCCACCCGTAGCGAGTTCGAGCCATCTGAAGAAAAGAACTTGAGAAAATTGTGACAGGTACTGTGAAAACAGTTTGAGCCATCCGATAATTTGAGCCTCGCGAATTCCAGCCATCCAACAATATTTTATATCAATATATAGCAATAAAAAATTGGTGCTTTGATTAGAGTTCGAGCCAACTGGAAATTTGAGCCAAGCGAGTTCGACCCATCGGTTTCGACTGTAGTAAGCAAACATATAATGAAAAAGAAAAATGTTGCTGCAGCCTTACACTGTCAGACAACAAATGAAAATTATACAGCAGACATAGGCATATCTACAGGCACTGGTAAAAATGTGAAAACTACCTGTAACCTTAAACTGACTGGTGACAGTAAACACATAAAATGTACAGCGACACAACAATGTAGAAATGCAAATGTAACCAATCCTGTAGGAAAGCAATGTAGCTGCAGCCTTAAGCCGCCAGACAATAAAAAAGATGTACAGTACAGCCAAAGCGGAACAAACGTATTTCGCGATCCGCGACAGCAAGGTGAAACGAGTCGATGCCGCGTCAGTCGTTGAAGCCGCGTCAGTATGCGGCGGCAAGTTGCATTTCCCGGCAAAACTTCGCATCTGTCCGCCGAGGCATGCTGCGATCCGCGACATGATGCCGAGTCGATGCGCGTCATGAAATAAAAAATCTTTTAAAAATTATTAGTTACATGTAGTTAACAAATTTTGAAAGAACAATTATAATAATAATTGAAATCATAATAAATTTATTGCGCGAGGATTGTATTAGCATATACATGTAAGCATAGTTAATGTGCCTAGCCAAATAAGTTTGTTTCCCGCCCCTTGTGTATGTATTTCACACATAAACAAGGTCACGTAATTATGTTTTCGCACATACAAGTTGTCAAGGCTACTGCATATGGTGGATATATAAATTAATTGCATGTTGAATTTGCTATTATATTTAAGCTGAGAAAATTAGCAGCTTGAAGCCACATCAATAATCAAGACGGTGACGACATATTTGTTGTTTGTTGTTAATTATCAGCTTATTATAACTATTGTTTGAATATGCGTATATAAACACGTTTTATCTTGTTCATATTATATAGTTAATATCGCTAATTACCCGATAATCCCGTATATTCCAGTTTTGAAGCAAATGCTGGTAAATATTTACGATACACAAACATTCTCAATATTTCCTTTAGTATCAAATACATTTTGGCATTTTTTACTATTTATAGAGATGATGAAATAACGTCTAATCGGGGCGTTTTTTTTTCCCCACTGAACACGCGATATACGCCTGACGTGATGTTCATGTATTTATACAACACAAAATACACCCAAACTTTCCAAACGACGTTCTACATGTCTGCATAATTTTCGTGCGCTTTTTATGAAACAAAGGATATTTTAGCACTGTTTATTTGACACTAGAATTTGCCAAAGGTCACGTTAGCATTAAAATTCGGAAGTGTGTTTCGGATTACAAATTTAATAATGATAATCGAACGAAACATTAACAGTTGCACGTAAATTAATTCTATGCTACACATACATGTATGTACATGTAGGTGGATGTCTTTTCACTCGATCCGCCGCGTACGTATGCGGCGGATTTACTCCGCGAAAGTACGCGAGGTTAACTACAGACTCGGCGTCGTTGCGCAGATCGATGCCGAGTGCCTCGGCGATACGCCGCGTCAACACACGATTCGGCCGCCGTGTACTAATAATCTGGCCGTGGCGTAGCCGCGGATTATGTTTGTGCCGCTTTGGCTGTACTGTATACAACAAATATTTACATAAATTGTAAACACAAGGAAAAAGGTGAAAAACTACCTGCAGCCTTAAACTGTTAGGTAAATATTAACAAAACGTCCAAGTCCTGTTGTTAATACACTTGCATTTAGAATAAAAATTAGACTGGCTAGTTGAAATGCATTTGTGGTTCACGTCCAGAATGTAATCAAACACTGCCACCTATACAATGAGCGTCTGAAGAGTTGGGGATATTAAAAAGGTAATGGTTTAGACCAAATGTACTTAACATATGTGTTGGACAGCCAACGTCCCAACGGTTGAATCTGGGAGGCCGGCATATTATGGGAATATGTGTGAGTTGCACTTCCAATGAGAAAAGAGTGGGATGTGTAAAACTGTGGGTTTAGATCCGAAGCAATAACACATGTTCGAAGATTTGACCTGAAGAAACTAGCGGTGGTGACAGGATCCCTGTTAAGAAATTGGAAAAGGGTGCCTGTTTGCATAGGGCATAGTTGTAGGTATCTTATTAATGCACGAACTGGGCAAAATAGTTTGGTGGTAGGGGAACAGTGGTAGTTTGACCTTGTGAGTGTTTGTAATTACGAACATTAATTACTGCTAATGAGACTTTGGCATTTGTGTACATGAAAGTGAGGTCCTGGCGGGACAAGGTATTTTGATGACCGTTTTGGGAAATGGACAGTTCCCCTTACCCGGAAAAGGCCAAAAATAGGGATTCAGAAACATAGCCTGTAAAAGGACACGATTGTAATGGTCCCGTATGTGGGAACGAAGGGTAGCCAGTAAAGTATGGATATTGGCAACAGTGAAAGGCAGGCATTTATCCGCAGTTGATGTGCAGCGGATACTATACAATAACATTTTGATTACAAATGATTCTGCAGGATTGACCATATTGTACAATTTATTAATGTAACCAAGAGCAGAAACATTTGTTGAAATAGTGTTTGCCGAAAAATGAAAATTGTGTCAGTATGCAATGAATGCAATGTAACATAGGATAATGCGTACAATTGAAGCATTGGTATTGGAGGAAAGCATTTTTATAGCTGGCTTTTGTGGAAGGAGCCAGGGATTTGTCATAAATTGTACACTGTTTGATTTAAATTATGAAAAGGTACTCTGAATGGGTATTGGATCCATATGGGGAGCCCTTTCGTTGAATTTGGCGATCTGTAAACGAGAAAGGAGGTCAGGTAATAAATTCTTTTCCAGAAATATGTTGGGCCTGATTGAAAGTGAGGTCGTGGTCCTCTTTTCTGTCTGGGAGCGGCATTGCCGGTTGAGAAATAAAGCCTGGACGTCCCAAAAGAAGCGGCGGATTTAGTTGTTGAATTAAAAATGCCGTGTCCTGCAGAACATCAGAATGGTGTATCTGTATTGATTCTGCTGCGGAAGGGACTGTGGATGTTGTAACATTAGCCTGCCGGCTACTCAGAATACCTGGGCTGGGGAGTCCGTCGGTTGTGGTAAAGGCCAGCTCCATAGTAAGCCTTGAAGTTTTAGCGTTTTTAGCAGGCTTGGAAGTGGCTGAAGAACCCTCCTCGCTGAACTAATGACTAAAATCAGGCAAGAATAGATCCTGCATATATAACATCAGTATCAGCCAAGGCAAAATAGATCCTGCAAAGAGGACTATTTACATCAATATCTGCCCGAACCGCTTAGAAAAATCAGGCATAATAACTGATAATTAAAATCGGGCACAATAGTTCCTGCGTAGAGAACTATAACATCAATATCAGCCTGAACCAATAAATGAAATTTGGCATAATATTGAAAATATAAAGGCCCGGCCTGAACTAATAAATTTAGGCACACAAAAATTACAAATTAAAATTTTAAGTAGATAACTGTAACATAAATATCAGCTTGAACTGATAACCAAAACTCGGGTATAAATATATGACAAGAAAGGCTTGAATTGGCAACAATGATCTGGTAGGATAAATGCAAATATATTATAAGTCAGAACAACATGTTATTAATTAATTGGGAAAATTATTAATTGTCCGTGATTTTAGGCTAGAATAATTATGGTCTAAACTGATAACTTAATTAGGTTGACTAAATAACAACTTAATTAGGTTGACTAAATAACTTAATTAGGTAGATTAAAAAGAAAAAGTATAATGTCCACTAGATCGCGTATCGTGAAAGCTACGGAAAGTGGCAATTGATGTGGTTGATAAAGATCATTTGTCCCTATAACCAATATCACTATGTCCGGATTAAACTCCAAGATGTGTTGTGACTTGTTACGAAGATGATTGACCGTGGCACAGGGAACACCAGAGTATTGAATCACCGGACAAACCAAGAGACCCATATCATACCGGAGTGACTAATCATAACGAATGTCTTTCAACCTGCTCACAAAATAATGTCCAAAGACCATAATTTTCTTCGACCTGGGCGCCGCCATCTTGGATCTCATCGCGGGATACCTTGTTGTGAGACTTTGCTGCCCTAAATACCAGTAAACACAGGTTGTCACCTTTATCCTATAAAAACACAAGATTTATAGGTTGCCGCCAAATGTAATGTAGTCTTTGGAAAAACTAATTGAAATGTGTCATATGGTATAAAAAGTAACTATGAAATTACCGCTCACATGATCTAATCTCTTAACTGATTGGCTGATAACAAAGCGTGGCCAAAATAGATTATGATTTGCCAGAGAGCACACATGATCTAAAACCTATAATTAGAGAAGGCAAACAATTACATATAAAAAAATTATGTGTGCATCAAATGTTATTTATGATGGAAAAATAATGCCGTTTTACAAAACTCCTTGTCAGTGCAATAAAATGATCCATTAAATTTTGTAATTAACAACATAATTAAGATGCTTAAGTTGAAAAATTTGAAGATACATTTTTTCTGTGCTTAAGGAATTTCTATTGTTTTACATATAGGATGCATGTCTGTTAAGGCTACCAAACATATACATTTATATTTAGTAGAACTAGTTCCAGTATTGTTGTATGCAAAGCATTAAACAAATCATTTTTATGCCCCCGAAGAAGGGCATATAGTGAACGGACCGTCCGTCTGTCTGTCTTTCCGTCACACTTTGCGTTTAGGTTTTGCGTTTAGGTTTTGAAAAATGCTCATAACTTCTATGTTGCTTCAGATAGCAACTTGATAATTGGCGTGCATGTGTATCTCATGCACATTTTGAGTTGTGAAAGGTCAATGTCATCCTTCAAGGCAGGGGTTTTTCTGCCTATTTTGGGAAAAGGATTCTGACCAAATTGGGAATTTTGTATTGACAAAACTGTCCATTTTGGGAATTTTTGCTTCGATGAAACGGCTCATTTTGGGAAAACATTGTGAATTTATCATGCTTAAATAAGTCAGAGGTTTCACAAATAATTTGTTTGTTATTTTGACATTTAATGCAGGTAAGCATCAGATGAGTCAGTTTGGTTTGTGTGGATGTGTTGTGAAATGGGGAGCACAGCAGGTTCATGGTGCTGAATCTTCGCTCAACCACAGCAGTGCTTGTTGGTATGATACACATCAGCTGGACGAGTTGAAACATTTATAATCTAATAATCATAAGTCATAAGACACTGCTTAAAAAAAAAATATTTTTTTTTTTTTTTAAATTGGGAATTTTTGTTATAATTTTGGTTTTGGATCAGGTCCGTTTGCATTGGGAATGCCTCCGTTTTCCGGAGAGGCAGACAGTGCTGAAAAACCCCTGCAAGGTCAAAGGTAAAAAAAACTAATCCAAGGGAAGTAATAAGCTTCAAAGGGAGATAATTATCTGTACCTGACCAATGGTAAAAAAACCCATCAAAGCTGCGCAGTAGGGGGCATTGTGTTTCTGACAAACACATCTCTTGTTTAAAAATCGCTCTGATTTTTATGCTCCCAGTAAGGAGGTAGAAGTCGCACTGTCCATCTGTCAGTCAGTCCACCTTGCATTCCATTTGAGATTTATTTCGGAGATAGCATACATACACACAAAGCAATAAAAGAACATGTACATAAAACAATATGAAGTAAAAAACAATCATAATTAAAAAGTACATGCATAGAATGCACTAATTGGCATGCATACTAACGCCAAGGATTACACAAAAAAGAGCAATATCTCTTATTTCCATTGTGGTCCTTAAAGTGTTTTTTTACGAAATGATTTAGATATTCACATGATATTGATATGTGAGTTTACTTACATATGAAATGTGTGTTTCATTTCGGTCTATTGATTTTTGACAAAGCAATCGGCCTTGGACTTAGCAATTTTGTCTATAATAACTGTTTTCTAGAGTTTTTTTTTTTTACAAAACACTTAAAAAATTATTTTGCTGATTTTTGGTGTGTGAGTCTACCTACATAAATAACAGAACTTCTGTTCCATCCATTTATTTGCAACAAAGTTATAGACCTTGGACTTCAAATGTTGTGATTATAACTGTTTTCTGGAGGTGTTTTTTTTACATAACGCTTTAAGGTATGCACTTGATTTTTGGTATGTGAGTATACCTACATTACTTTCAGATGAAGTGTGCATTTTGTTCTGGTCCTGTGATTTTTAGCTCGACTATTATATATGAAATATATATAGTGGAGCTATCCTACTCACCCTGGCGTCGGCGTTTCCGTTCCGTTAGCGTTAGCGTGCAAATGTTAAAGTTTTCGTACTACCACAATTATTTTCATTGTCCCTTGACATATTGCTTTCATATTTTGCATACTTGTTTACCAACATGACCCTAACCTATAAACAAGAGCAGACAACTCTATCAAGCATTTTGCCATAATTATGGCCCCTTTTCCACCTAGAATATGCAGCAAATGTTAAAGTTTTCGTACTTCCCCATTTATTTTCATTGTCCCTTGACATATGGCTTTCATATTTTGCATACTTGTTTACCAACATCACCCCAACCTATCAACAAGAGCAGACAACTCTATCAAGCATTTTGTCATAATTATTGCCCCTTTTATACTAAGAGTATGCATATTATTGATAAATCTATGTTAAAGTTTGCGTACTATCCCAAATATTTCCTATATCCTTTGACATATTGCTTTTATATGTTGCATACTTGTTTACCAACATGACCCCAACCTATAAACAAGAGCAGACCACTGTATCAAGCATTTTGACATAATTATGGCCCCTTTTACACTTAGATAATTGAACATTTTGCCTAAATTGCCATAACTTCTTTATTTATGATCACATTTTACTATTAATTTGACAAAACAACACTTACCTGAATACCACAATGGATTCCACCCAAACAATACCCCACGCCCCTACCCAGAATCCCTCCCCCCCACAACCTCTCCCCCCCCCAATTTTTTTTATCTAATAAATTACCACACCCCACATTATACCCCCCTCTCACCCCCCCCCTACCCCCCCCCCCAATTTTTTTTTAACATCATCTAATAAATTACCACATCCCACATTATACCCCCCCCCCCCCCCCCCAAAAAAAAAAAAATTTTTTTTTTCCTTTTTTTATTTTTGAAAGATTGTCTAATAAATGACCACACCCCACATTATGCCCTCTCCCCCCCCCCCCCACCCTAAAAAAAAAATATATATTTTTTTCCTTTTTTTATTTTTGAAAGATCGTTTAATAAATTATTGAATATGAACAATTTACCCATGATGGCTTATGTTATACTGTCAAGCACTCGAATAGTCGAGCGCGCTGTCCTCTGACAGCTCTTGTTTACAATGTTATAACCATTGGACTTCTATATTCTCTACAATTACAAAACAGTGAGTCTGCCAAGGAATTTTCATGAAAATAGCACTTCTGGATGTATTTCCAAAACACTGAGATACTGTCCAAGGCCTGAAACTGTGTCAAATATCAATACACTATAACTTCGTCATGATGTTTGCAATTGCAATATAGCTACTCTGTGGCTTCAAAGCGCAGTAGGGGGCATTGTGTTTCACTAAAGCAGCTCTTGTTTTAGTCTTTCATGTCAATATTTAATGATGAAAACTGACCTATGTTATGAAAAATCTTGGAATTTCATTTTGCACGCTTCATGATTAAGACAATTTTGCAGAAGGAATAAGTTAGATATACTGACTCAACGTCAAAGTCATTTTAATCCTTACACGTTCTTCGTTTCACAGCTGTTGTTTTGGGAGCAGCTTGTACAGCAGCATATAATAATTATGCATCAGCTCCTTGTTCCTCTCCTAATGCTCAGTGCATTGGTCATCGTAAGACTTGTCAATGCAAGGCAGGATACTACAAATCAGGATCTAATAAGTGTAGTTCACGTAAGAATTTTTGGGTTGCTTCATGCATGAAGCATGATTTATGATTTTGTAATTTGCATTAAATTCTACTTTATAAAGCAAACTTTCAGATATTACACTTGATATGAAAGGGCATTTATAAAAGGAAATGCTGAGCTTATTATCTTTCTATCCCCCCTCTGGTCGCCATTCACCGGCATGTGGTCCTGCACACCTTGGTAATTTCTTTCAATTCTTTTATTTGAACATTACCAGAGTTGTGGCCTATTTTTAACAACAAAAAATGAATCCCCACATTTTAATCTCCAATTTTGATACAATTCGATATCTTGTATATCTTTTGAATGATTTTCATGAAACTTGGCTTATTGTTAAGGTCATTGACAGGTTGCATGAAGAATTCAAGAATCATTCAAAATGGAGTTGTTTGAAAAAAATCATTGAATCTAGATATTTCAGATTTTATACAGCAAAAATCATGGAATTTTCCATTTAAGAAAATTGCCATATGATTGCAAAAAAATGATTTTATCCATTTAAATGATCTTATTAAACTTATAAACCAGATCCTAAAATGATAGAATTTGGAGATACAATTTGTGTCTATGCTTGTAGAAATTTGTAACCCTTATAGTACACTGGTAACAAATGTTGAAGGCTACTAAGCATATACATGTCCATCAATGTTTAGTTAAACCATTTCCATTTTTGCTGAATGCAAAGCATGGCACAAACTTTAAATAGAATGTCACTGTGATTTTCTGAGTTAAAAATGTCCAGAATTTATCATGAAAACTGATCTATTTCATTAAAAAATCTTTGAATTTTGGGTTTCACTAGATTGTATGCTCCATGATAAGGACAATATTCAGCGGGCATAAGTAAGTCATGCCAGCTCAAGGTCAAATTAAGAATTGAAGTTCAAAAGTTTGAGTCTCAATTCTGGTGTTTTGTTCCACATACATTTTGTCATATGAATGCTTTTTATGAAACTTATCTCAAATATTTAGGTCCTCATTAGGATTTTAATAGCATGTAAAAAGTATGTCTACCCACAAGTCATAACTATTCTGTTCTGACTCTGAAAACTTCAACCCAGTAGTGTACTGCTGTTTTGTTGGTGACACAGCTCTTGTTTTGCTAAATCTGTAATGTCAATTAACATTTAAATTTAATTAGAGTCCATGTTGGAAATATAAGAACAAGCTTCATGTTCATCTTTTCACAGCTGTGGGGCTTGGCACAACTTGCACAGCGGCAACTAGTGGTATTGCATCAGCGCCATGTTCCACTCTCAATGCTGAGTGTCTTGGTAGCCTGACTAAAACTTGTCAGTGCAGGACTGGATACTACCAATCTGGGTCCAATGCATGCAGTTCACGTAAGATATTATTTGATGTTTTTTTGGATAATACAACTTTTTAATTGTATAATATGCACTTTTAATCGGATTGGTTGGTAGTGAAGGCAGTTTACTGGTAGATAGGAAATTAATTAAATTTGAAATGTAATGATCGTAACATGTACTGCCTTTCAAAGCTGTGGTTTTAGGGCTATCTTGTACAGCACAATCTAATAATGCAATAACTCCATTTTCCACTTCCAATGCTCAGTGTTTTGGTCCTGAGAATTCTCATTTCAAGTCGGATACTGCAAATCTGGATCTAATAAATATAGTTCACATAAGAATTTGGGTCATGCTTGATGGATGATGATAAGGGAAATAGTATGGAATTTTATATTTAAAAAAATGCCATGTTATTTTAGTGTATAAAATGATTTTATCCATAAAAATGATATGATTTAACTCAAAATCTAGATCTTAACATAAAAGCTTTAAAAAATGTAGACATTGTTTTTGTTTTTTTTGCTTGAAGGAACTTATTCGAGTGCACAGAGTGCAAATCCATTTAGGCTACCAAGCATTTACATCAATATTTAGTAAAAAACCTGTTTGTATTTTGCTGTGTGAAATTCATGACATAAACTATAATAAGAATGGCACTGGGATGCAATCCATGAATGAGACAATATGCTGATGGCATGAGTGAGTTATGGCGAATCAAGGTCAAATTAAGAATTGTAAGTCAAATTGTGTTTTTTTTGCACTGCTGTTTTGTTTGTGACAAAGCTCTTGTTTTGTTTTATCTGTATGAAAATAAACATTGAATGTGTTGTACTCCATGTTTAAAATGGAATGACACTTTCATGTTGATCTTTTCACAGCTGTGGGGCTTGGGGCATTTTGCACAGCGGCAACTAGTGGTATTGCATCTGCGCCATGTTCCACTCTTAATGCCGAGTGTCTTGGTAGCCCGACTAAAACTTGTCAGTGCAGGACTGGATACTACAGAACCACGTCTGATACATGCAATTTACGTAAGATATTGTTTGTTGATTCTTCAATATGCACTTTCATTTTATCAGTTGGTTGTGGAGATTTATTTTGAAAATTGATTATATTTGAAACATAATAAGTCTTTCATGTAGCTGTTGTTTAAGGGACTTCTTGTACAGCAGCATCTTAAAATAATGCAGCAACTCCATGTTGCTCTCACAATGCTCAGTGAATTGTTAAGCAGTCATAGACTTGTCAGTGCAAGGAAATATACTACAAATCTGGATCTTATAAATGTAGCTCACCTAAGCATGTTTATGTTGCTTGATGTGTGATGCATGATACATAATTTTGTAAAACAATATAAAATTCTCACTTTAAGAAACAGCTTTCAGATAATACAGTTTACATGAAAAGGCATTTATAAAAAGAAGTGCTGATCTTTCATCTTTGCAGAAACCTCATAAATAGTCAGGGTCTTTCCATTCATCAGTCATTTGTATTTTTGTTTATTCTCTGAAATCCAAAACTTGTCACTGCTAAATTGATGAAACCTTACAATAACTATAAGCAGCATGAGAACTTGCTCGTCCATGGTGTTTTGGTTTTATTGAAACATAAACAAATCATATTAACTAGCATGTGATCTTGTACAACTTGGCAATTTGTTTTTAATATTTTATTTCAACATATCTGAGTAGTTTCCTATTTTTAACAAACCAAAAAAAAAATTGAATCCCTGCATTTAAGTCTCCAAGTTTGATACCATTCAATATCTTGTTTAATTTTTGAATAATTTTCATGACACTTTGTTTATTGTTAAGATCATAAACAGGATGCAGGCAGGTCTGAAAAATCATCCAAAATTGACTGGAAAAAAATCACTAAATCTAGATAATAACCGATTTTATAATGTAACATGCATGTAATTTTAATTTTAAAAAAATTGCCATTTTAGAGCATAAAAATGATTTAATCCTTTAAAATCATAGAATTAAACGTATATATAGATCTTCAATAATAGCATTTAGAGGCGTGTTTTTTTGCTTGAAGAATTTTTTTTCAAATACATATGGCGCAAATCTGTTTAGACAACCAAACATATACATCAAAGACTACCAAACATATAGTCTAGACATTCTCAGAATCGATAAATTGACCGCCGCCATATTGGCTATCACGTGACCCTGCCGCCATCTTGGTACTGAAGAATTTGACAGATAACAGCGTTCTACATGGGTGACATGTAGAACGCTGTTATCTGTCAAATTCTTCACGTAATATTTATGCCGAATTTGCTGTATTTTTAAAAAAGAAATCCTCTCAGTTATGCCTTTGCTCAAAACACAATTATTTCTTTATTGAATTTTATTATTCGAAGATGATTATAAAGGTCATTTTCGCAGTCTCAAGTAAACTTTGTGATTGTTAGCGTTAATAATTCCGCAGATGTTATTTTTTAGCGAAATTTTTAAAGAGTTATGACGGAGATATACAATTCTTTGAAAATCAGATATCTGCCTTTGATTAAAACATTATTATTTCTTTATAAAAAAATTATATAGTTCCAGATATACCCATTAAGAAAATGTGTATGATTCAATACCGATACAGATTTTTTTATTGAATAGTACATATCTTTGTTTTTCTAAAGATTTATTATTTCTTTATTAATATTTCTTATAAAAGTATCATTTAAAAGCTTTAGCTGAAGTAAAATTTGTGATTTTAACTAAAATTGGTCCAGAAATATTTATAAGCGAAACTCTGTAAGATTTCATGTAGAGGCAAACTTTTCTTATTAAAAAGTATATGGTTTAGTCTAAAACTGTGTTGTTTTTTATTAATGTATTTTATTTAAAAATTGCTTTCAAACAAACATCTCTAGCTGGGAAAAAAATTATTTAGCAAAAATGTGTAAGATGTCAGAACATGGCAGGTTTCTTAATTGAAAAGTGAATATCTGCTTTTGCTTGTAACTTTATTTTTATTTTATCATTTAAATACCATTCTAATGTTAGTATCAAAGTCTATAGCCTGAACAAACTGTGTTTGTCTTGTTCTAAATGTTAACTCAATTGTTTGCCTGCTTTACTTTATTTTCTTAATACAATCTAAATTTACGATAACAATGCTCAACATGACACATATGTAGTCATACGTAAACTTAAATAGTCCCAATAATTTTCGCTACATTCCGTCAACGTATTAATTTCTTTCTATTAATTTCTTTCTTAAATATTCACGCAGTGATGTTTTTTTTCGGTAATTACAGATTGTCAATTTAATTAATTTAATTTAATTAATTTATGGTAAAAAACCACCATCTGCGATTGAGGAACGAAAGCATTCCCTCAGTGGGAGACGATATGTCCAAATGGTGGATTAAAAAATTGTCTGGGACACCATATATCTCCACATGTGGAGATGCTGTTATTAAGATAAGATACCATGCGTCACCGGCCTAATTCATGCTGAGTTTTATCAGAGACGTAGATTTCGTCTCTGGTTTTATGACTCTTAAACAATGCAGATGGACCTGATAACAATATTTATTTAAAAAAAACGAACTGTTATACGATTATTGTATCGATTACAGAAACCATCTAAATCTTCAAATATATTTAATAATATTGTTCAGGAACCTATTCAATCATATAGGTCCCTTCATTGTTCTTCAGTACCAAGATGGCATCGCGAGGGGCGGTAATCCGGGAGTAATCGATTTCTGGGATTGTCTATACATCAATATTTAGTTTACCAGTATGAATTTTGCTTCATACAAAGAATGATTCAAAATATAAATAGAATTTCACTGGGATAATTATTTATTAAGTCAAGATATGAACATATATACTAAGTAGACTGATGATGGCAACAGTGTGATTCTCATGGAAATTGTGCGCTTGTAGCATATTATAAAACAGTTATTTCGACATGGGAATTTTTTTTAATGAATTAGTTGGTCATAGCTTCAAATAAACATTGTTCATGTATTTGGTGTAGATCCTTTGTCCCAGATAAATGGCACTAAAATTCTGCTGAACATGTTCAAGGTCACTTCATCTGCATGGGAAGCATAGGTGTATTGATTTTTAGCTCGGCTGTTTTTGGAGAAAACCCGAGGTATTGTCATAGCCAGCTCGTCGTCCGCCGTCCGCGTCATGCTAAAACCTTAACATTTGCTCTAAAATCAAAGTGCTTCCACTTACAACTTTGAAACTTCATATGTAGCTGCACCTTGATGAGTTCTACATGCCACACCAATTTTTGGGTCACTAGGTCAAAGGTCAAGATCACTGTGACAAGCTGTCATTTATTCAAAATTGCACCCACAGCCGAGTGTTGGCACCTGCTATGCGGTGCTCTTGTTTATACTCAGCCATAGGCGGAGGGATATTGGTTTGGCATTGTTCATCCGTCCGTCTGTCTTTCTGTCTGTCCTTCCGTCCGTTCTGCATTTTTGTGTCCTGAGCCATATCTTGGAAGTGCTTTGGCTTGGTATGAGTATATTTAAGGATAAGAGGACGATGCACGCCAAATGGCAATGTACACCATCTGTTTATAATGGAGTTATGGCCCTTTGTATCTTGAAAAAAATGCTTTTTAATATAAGCTCAGAGTTTTAACTCCATTAACACATGAGCCAGAGCCATGAAACTTGCCATAGTTGTTCTCAATCATCTAGGGATGCTTCACATTCAACACCCATAATCCTAGGGGCTTAGGTCATGGCCTTTTGTATATAAACAAATGCTTTTTAATATAAGCTTGGAGCTTTATCTCCATTAACACATGAGCCAGAGCCATGGAACTTGCCATAGTTGGTCTCAAATCATCTGGGGGTGCTTCACATTCAACACCCATAATCCTAGGGGCTAAGGCCAAGGTCACATATTGAGGTCAAAGGTCATTTGATGAATTATTCATTATTTAGTCATTCCTTTACTATGCATCAAGGGATTCTGTAATAACTGTCCAAAATTGCAATGTTCTCCATTATCTAGCTGAGTGTCAAACATAAGATCCAGGTTGCTAGGGTCATGGTCAAAGTCACGCACAAAGGTCAAAATCACACATTTTGATTTATTATGCCATATTTGGTAAGGATTCTACCATACTAAAATGGATTCTCAAAATGTTTTGATGTAATTATTCTCAATTACCAGGAAGTGCAAGACCTATGTGTTTTTGTGTCAAGGTCACACATGAAAGGTCACACATTTGTAGAAATAGTTATTGTTTAGCCATTATTTTACTATGCATCAGTTGATTTTTATAATAACCTTCCATAATTCTACTCCATTTTCTTCCTTGCTGTGTGTCATATGTAAGATTCATGTCTAGGGTTAAGGTCAAGGTTCATGTCTAGGGTTAAGGTCAACATCAACAATATACTTCATGTAAGGTCATATGATTCACATCAAGGGTCAAGGTTACACAATAACTCAGTACGCAAGATTTCTATTTAAGAAAATGCTCGTAACAAGCAATTTCTCCTTTTGTCATGATTCTATCAATGTTTATTGATTCATGAAAAATATGCTATCTGCATTTTATGTCTGCAAACCCATCACAGGTACAAATGAGTTTTTTATCCCCGCCGAAAAATTTTCGGAGGGGATATTTTTCGTAGGGGATATAGTAATTGGTCCTGTCCGTCTGTCCGTCCGGCTGAAACTTTGTCCGGAGCATAACTCCAAATCTATTCAATGGATTTACTTTAAACTTAGAATATAAACAGATGGCAACTAGGAAAAGTGCAGTAACCAAGAACCATAACTCTATCTACCTTAGTTTTTGAATTATCTCCCCTTTTATATGATTTTAAAGTATATTTTTGTCCGGATCATAACTCTAAATCTACTGAAGAGATTTACTTGAAACTTGAAATATACACAGAGGGCAACTAGGAGAAGTGCACTGACCAAGAACCACAACTCTATCTACCTTAGTTTTTTAATTATCTCCCCTTTTATATGATTTTAATGTAAATTTTTGTCCGGAGCATAACTCTAAATCTACTGAAGGGATTTACTTGAAACTTGAAATATTAACAGATGGCAACTAGGAGAAGTGCAGTGACCAAGAACCACAACTCTATCTACCTTAGTTTTTGAATTATCTCCCCTTTTATATAATTTTAAAGTACATTTTTGTCCGGAGCATAACTCTAAATCTACTGAAGGGATTTACTTGAAACTTGAAATATAAACAGATGGCAACTAGAAGAAGTGCAGTGACCACGAACCATAACTCTATCTACCTTAGATTTTGAATTATCTCCCCTTTTATATAATTTAAAAGTAATTTTTTGTCCAGAGCATAACTCTAAATCTACTGAAGGGATTTACTTGAAACTTGAAATATAAACAGATGACAAGTAGGAAAAGTGCAGTGACTAAGAACCATAACTCTATCTACCTAAGTTTTTGAATTATCTCCCCTTTTACATAACTTTAAAGTAAATTTTGTCCGGAGCATAACTCTAAATGTACTAAAGGGATTTACTTGAAACTTGAAATATAAACATATGGCAACTAGGAGAAGTGCAGTGACCAAGAACCATAACTCTATCTACCTTAGTTTTTGAATTATCTCCCCTTTTATATAATTTTAAAGTAAATTTTTGTCCGGAGCATAACTCTAAATCTACTGAAGGGATTTACTTGAAACTTCAAACTTAAATATATGGCAACTAGGAGAAGTGCAGTGACCAAGAACCATAACTCTATCTACCTTAGTTTTTGAATTATCTCCCCTTTTATATAATTTTAAAGTAAATTTTTGTCCGGAGCATAACTCTAAATCTACTGAAGGGATTTACTTGAAACTTCAAACTTAAACAGATGGCAACTAGGAGAAGTGCAGTGACTTAGAACCATAACTCTATCTACCTTAGTGTTTGAATTATATCCCTTTATTTAATTTCAAAGTAAATTTTTGTCCGGAGCATAATGAATTATCTCCCTTTATTTGTTTTTACAAATATTATTCTACTCTCTAAAACAAATGTTGTCATACAAGCAAACACATTTCGGCGGGGATTTGGCACTTCTGTGACAAGCTCTTGTTTTAAATTGACAAAAGGCACAACCCTTCACTTATACCTTTTCTTTTAGTTCTACACCCATCCATAAACATAATTTATTTGGCAGGGATTTGCCGGTTGATAAAAAAGTTGTTGTCTAGAGAACATTAAAATCTTGAAATTTCAGTTAAAAGTTTCTTAGTGCATTATAACAAAATCATATCGCAAATGATTTAGATTGACATTTCCTATAAATTTAATTTCAAATCAAGCACACTAAATTTTTTATTATTACAGTCTTCTAAAAATGTTATTTATGAAACAGTAATTGTACTTTTTGATGATTTAACAGAAACTTCAAACAAAACTGGATTTAGGGTTTTGTGTGAAAATATGATTAGCCTGTCTATTTACCAATTGTGTAAAATGCTATGTTTTGACAAAAGGGATATATATGAGCGAATACAACTCCAAAATTACTGGTTATACATTGTTCTGTTTTTCAGTAAAAGTATATAAGTTTACAGATATGTAATGGAGAAAATATATTGAATGATGATAAATGTTAGACTTTAACACCCATTCTATGCGTTTCATTTACTATGAAACTAATAAAACAGATTGCTCCGAAAATGGTTTTCAACTGAAGTCCCAACATTAAACCACAGGTTGTTAGCGTGTGGCTATGATATTAATTAGTGAAAACATCATTTTGAATGATAAATTATCATATTATAACGAAAAATCAACTTTTCTGAAAAACAAAATTTATTATCAAATATATATAACAAGGTATCCAACTCGAAATCACCCGAAAACGGGCTGCATCGTTTTGAACAGCCATTACTTCAACAATTTTGCAGCAATTTTCACGATCTTGGTCTTATTCAACGCAGAAATGAATATATATATTTGATAGTGATTTATTTTTTTCTTTTCAGAAAAGTTAATTTTTCGTTATAATATGATAATTTATCATTCAAAATGATTTTTTCTCTAATTAATATCATAGCCACACGCTAACTACGTGTGCAATAAACATGCAAGCATATAAGCACAATTTTTCTGTCCAGCAACTTTTGGTTGAATCACAAATAATTATCTAAATGTGAAAATTTCTTTTATATTGTGAGCCATGTAATACAAAATGTGTTTTGCAAAGAAAGAATTATACTAACTCTTGCAAGAAAACTAGAAATGTTGTGTTAATTGCAAACCTTAAGCAGGAAAAAACTTATTATAGCTGACATTTTTCTGTCTTTTGTGAAATATGGCTTTAAATTAAGTTCATTAAGATTTAATATGAAACCCCATGTTATGTGTCAATCTTAAAGGTTTTTTTTAAAAGCCCACTATTTCAAACTGAAACTTTGAATTCAGCGTTTTTAACATATTATACTGAATAAAATCCATTTTGATAAAAAATTGGTGATGTAATTTTTTAGTCAAACCATGTTCAGTAGTGATTAAATGTAACAAAGTCAACTTTGTTGAGTGAAAGGAAGTCTGTAGTAAGAGCGAATACAAAGATTATAAAGTACAAAACAATTTTGTGACAAATCAATATGCTATCATAATATCTGAATATTCAGCTATCCAGATTTATGTTGACATGCAAAACACTACATGCTCAACCTGTTTAGTTCCTTCGATGGTGTTTTAGTTGCCATGTCTTGTCCACTTCTTGAGCTGGTTCACTCTAGGTGAACTTTGAATTATTTCAATTTTGCTATTAACTTCTTACTAATTGTTTTACAGGCAAACCACTTGGCGATGTGTGTTACAACAATATTGAATGTTCTTCAACCTATTCAGTTTGCAAAAGTAACAAATGTGTGTGCGATGAAGGATTTTACGATGACAACGGTCAGAATTCAAGTGGAAGTTGCCAATCAAGTAAGTTAGTGTGATTTGTATTGTCATTGTTAAGTATTAAAATTTCCGAGCAAACCTGTTTTGGCAAAAAGATTTGGCAAGTAATGGGCACACTGGTTAAGCTCCTTCTGATTAACATTGACCATAGAAGTTACCTCACTTTTAATCATGTTAGGACTTGTGATTTTAATTTCTCTCTAACAACTTGGGCGATCTTGCGCAAACCTTCACTGCTGTTTGACCTTAATGCATTGATGATTGTAAAGAAAAGAATTTGGCTGCAACACATTTTTGCAGAATAATGACCATTTTTCAGTTTTCCCATTAACAAATATATAGTCCCCTGAAGCATGTGTTTTTGAACTTTGTTAATTATGGGGTAGATCTTGCTAAAACATGCACACATAAATCACCTTAATTTTTAAATAAACATAAAAAGTCAAATTTGGCTGCAACAAGTATTGGCAGAATTATGGCCCTTTGTTTGTTTTTACCTCTCTAAAATTTAAAGTCCCAAAATTGTGTGTTCTCAACTCCTCTTTAACAGCAGGGTTGGTCGTGTTCTAAAACGATTGAAATCATCAAAAAAAAAATTGCAAAAAAACATTTTGATATCAAAAAACGATCGTTTTGTTTTTTGTTAACAGCTCGGTTATTTCCACCCCCTATTTTGGTTGTGATGTGAACTTGACACAACGCGCATGACATGGAAACTTGTCCATTGTTATTACGGATTGGAGCTTAATGAACACTTTGCACAAAACATCAACTTTGACAATCAATATCGAGTTATTTTGTTAGTATTTTGTTCAGTTTTATTTTGATCTTATGTTGCAGTTAGTATTTTGCATGACAAACGTTTATCTGTATTCTACATAAAAGCATTACAATAATGCATTTCTGTGTTTCTAGTAATACTTATACATTTAGAATATTGTTGTGCAATTTCTGAAAATATCAAAGGCATTTTAAATTATGAAATCCGGTGTGTGTATTTAGAAGTTTTGTCCAAACCAATTAATGCACCCAAAAGCAACTTACATCTGAACCATGTTTTATAAGCATGTACGCATCAATGGTTTGGTAACAAAAAAACATTATTTGAACCCATCGCTTATCATGGACAACTAATTGGTGAATCAGCAGAACAGCTATAAAAATGACAAAAACATTTCAACTCACAAATGATTTAAATTATGTTCTGGGTCACCAAAAATATTGATGGTGTAAAAAATAGTATGTGTGCTTATCAAGTATATTTCCTTAACTTATAAGAAATTATGAGAGAATAAAAAAATAACCATGTAAACTTAGTTATACTAATATTTAACCCAAATAATTTACAGTTTACTAATTTTTTAAGCCAATTAGAATAATATTAATAAAATTAATATTGTTTGCTAACACCATTTACTAAATGATTTAGTACGTTATATTCAAATGTTGTCAATAAAATATAATATGCTAAGGGTTTTGTGCAAGGATCATAATTATAAGTATTTATTTCATAAACACTCAACAGCTTTGAATTTCTCAGTAATAATAATTATCTGGATTGAATTTAAGGTCTAAAGAGAATGATTGGTTTCTTATTTTTCTTAACTTTCGCAAATACCCAGCTTCTAAGGCAAATCTCAGAAGTTACCAGTGCTGTGTATTTTCTTCCGTACAGATGGTGTCATGGAGTTTATTGTAATTTGGGTGTTCAAATGTCTCTTATTAATGGATATATATTTATTTGATATTTAAGTTGATAAGTTGATATTTAGCTGCCAGACACAGTGTGGCATCATAAGGTATGAGACCTCCCCCAATCAAATCAATTTTGTATTATAAACATTGATCGCTATCAGACTAAGGCCTACCACAGGGGTGCAGCATCCTGTCACACCAAGGTCCCACCCTACACCCTTTTATCTACACATGCCCTTTTTATGCCCCTGGATCGAATGATCAGGGGTATATTGTTTTTGGCCTGTCTGTCATTGTATGTGTCTGTGTGTGCGTGTGTGTGTGTGTGTCCCAAAACTTTAACCTTGGTCATAACTTTCGCTATATTGAAGATAGCAATGGATCTGTATCTCATGGAGCTTCACATTTTGAGTGGTGAAAGGTCAAGGTCATCCTTCAAGGTCAAAGGCAAAAAAAATAATCAAAGCGGTGCATTAGGGGGCATTGTGTTTCTGACAAACACATCTCTTGTTTTATTTCATCACATTATTATAACGGAAGTTGTATTAGAAGGTTCAATAAATCCATTCAGAATTATTGCAAGTATCCGTTTTGTGTCTATAATTATGAACCCTACAACGTAGTCATAGTCAACGAGATCATACTGAAGAATTACAATCAATGAAATGAAAAATAAATTAATTTTTGTGTCGGGCTTGTGCATTAAACAAAATGAATTATATTTTTACCAATCCATATTCCCTTAATGATGGTCATATTGTACATCGGCAAAAGATGTCTAGCTGTCCGAGTCAGATTCAGAAAATTCCGACTGACAGTCACTTAATTCTGTCTCATACATGTACAGTTCAACAAAAAATTCTTCACAATCGCTATCATATTCCATTTTCATCCAATTTTCTTACAAAAGTTGCAAGAAATTTCACATCCAAAGTAAAGCCCTATTATGCCGGTTTGTAATTGCGGGCAAATGAACACGGTCAAGCTTATGTCACTACCAGTTCGAATGAAAATGGCCAGTGGATTGGAATGTGAGAAAATTTGCGACTTTGTCATATTGGTTCTCGCTTATAACACCGTATTGAATCAAAGCGAGGTGCAAAAACATTTGTATATGCACTAAATTTATTAAATTATGGATGTTTAAGGGTTTTAAAAAGAATGGCATTTCGCCTTTGACAATATTATGAAGATGATCCTAAAGAAAGGAATGTTGGTTGCATGTGGCAACATTTGGCTGAATTATTGCCCTATGTCAGTTTTCCGATTGTAGGACAAACGGCACCCGGACAATCGCCACCCAGTGTTTTTTTGCATACGCGGACAGTCGGCACCCTGTAAATTTGTCGACCCGGATCGGGAATTTCTGTTTTCAAACGTTTGTTGTGGGAAATACCAGTGTGTCTGACACATTACATGTTATCAGCCAGTTCTGGTCGGATGATTTTTCACAGAGTTATGGCCTTTTGAAATTTTCCATTAACTGTACATATAGTGCAATTCTTGTCCGGGCTATTTCTCAGCAACTAATGACCGGAATTCAATGAAACTTTATGGGAAGCTTTACTACCAAGAGGAGATGTGCATATTATCAGCCAGTCCTGGTCGGATGATTTTTCACAGAGTTATGGCCTTTTCAAATTTTCCATTATTTGTACATATAGTGCAATTCTTGTCGGGGCTATTTCTCAGCAACTAATGACTGGAATTCAATTAAACTTTATGGGAAGCTTCACTACCAAGAGGAGATGTGCATATTATCAGCCGGTTCTCGTCGGATGATTTTTCACAGAGTTATGGCCCTTTGAAATTTTCCATTGTACATATAGTGCAATTCTTGTCCAAGCTATTTCTCAGCAACTTTTTACGGGAATTCAATGAAACTTTATGGGAAGCTTCACTACCAAGAGGAGATGTGCATATTATCAGCGGGTTATGGTCGGATGATTTTTCACAGAGTTATGGCCCTTTGAAATTTTCTATAAACTGTGCATATAGTGCAATTCTTGTCCGGGCTATTTCTAACCAACTACTGACTGGAATGCAATGAAGCTTTATGGGAAGCTTAACTACCTTGAGGAGATGCGCATGTTGTTAGTGGGTTCTGGTTAGATGAGTTATGGCCCTTTGAAAGTTTTAAGTTGCTTAACCATCCATTGTATTATTTTGTCCAAAGTTATGCCCCTCAAGACGTTTCCTTTTATCTGAATATACAGTGCAATATTGTGACAAAAACCCTTTGGGGAGCATCAGCCGTCTCCGACGGTTTCTTGTTTGTTTTTGTTTGCCATGGCATGTCTGTATTACTCATCATTAAACATTTTACATAAAGAACACTCTAGAGGGTACATATATGACCAATCTTCTTGAAAATTTGAAAGAATAATTAACATTAAATAATTTAAATTGAATGAGAAAAAACTAAGTTAGTATATGAACTTGAAATACCTTTATAACATTCTGGAAATCAGAGTTTTTGCCTAAACATCATGAAACTTGCAAAAGATATATTTTCCTATTGATATCCATGTCCAGTCTGTTTAAAACATTACTGCTGGAGGGTGGGGCAGTTTTTCTTTTGTGACTTTATTGAAACATTGTGAACAAGCAAGAAATCTCATTTTTACCCAACCATCATGCAACATGCACAAAACTTTTGTTTTTAAAATAATCAATAAACAATTATTGTGAGAGTTTAAACATTTTCTAGTAAAATATAAGGCTGCCATGAGGTGAACCAGTTTTCCTGTTATTACATTATAGTTTTTATACCAGACTTATATTTCATGGTTTCAAAACAAGTTTGTACACCAGACTTATACTTCATGGTTTCAAAACACTCGACTAACAAGAAGCTTTTCTTTTTAAAATTTTAAAACAGGGAGAACAATTGTTCCAATAATGTCACTGCACAAATAAAATCTGTGTCATAAAGAGTAAAATAAGCTTGGTCAGAAGTTACATTAGTTACACAAAAATCTCAAAAGCAGATCAGATCAATAAATTTCCTTTTGGTTCATGTGCCCACACAAGGGTGTTTTGCTCCCTTGTTACAAAAACTTTTTACATTTCAGCTTCTGATATACAGGCTACCATCACAACTATGCAAGTGACCACCACCACTATGACTGTCTCATGGATTGTACCAGCTGGTAAAGAGCTGTTTATAAATGCTTTTGATGTTGCATTGACACAAGTTACTGGCGGAGTTTTAGCGAGACAACAGCGATTAAGTGGGGCTTCCAGATCTGCAACTACATCTGGACTGACTCCTGGAAGGGCTTACACTGTCATGGTTACCTCAGTTAACAATCAGACACAAGACCAATCTGAGAGAACAATTTCCATCACCTCAAAACAAGCAACAAGTAAGTAAGAATGCCATTTCTCATTCCCCTAAAGTGAGTTCATGGCCATTTTTCGGCCCAGCTGCTTAACCCAGCTTTTCACCTTAAATGACCTTAAAATACTGTAATTACTCTTTTGGACACTTAAAAATAATTTTTTGTTAATTAGTGTCGGAAATGTTAGTTACGAAAAATATTCCAAAATTACAGCTGTCCGAAAATTAAGAGGCAAAATTATGGTATTCGAAAATGATAATTATATTGAAATAAAAGCAATAAATCAATGTACAATAAAAAATTCTACCAGTATACATGGTTATTCACCCAATTACGCGAATGTAATGGTCCATTGCCCTCAGGCATACATCTGCCAGGTTTTATTACCTTAATCGGGTTGTAAAAATCTACGCTAGAAGTATAACAAGATAAGCAAAAATAGGGCCAAAGTCCGTAGAATAGCGCTGTTAAATATACTGTCAGAAAATTTAGAGACATTTATTATGGACCAAAACCTGTATGTCAGAAAATCAAGAGTCACAAAAAATAATTATTTTTGCTAAAGAAGAGGGTGTCCGAAAACTTTGTTTACGATAATTACAGTAATGCCAGCAGACACAAATAAATACACTCCATTCATTCCCTTGGCTGATTTGAGCATAATCCCCGGAACATTTGCAACATCACCACGTCATTGTAGTATACGATGTTACACTTATCAGTGTACAGAAACGCAGACTACTCTCTGCATGTTCATACGAAACATATTAGACACGCATTTTGGCCCTGTTAAAATAAACGTATTTTTATGCCCCTGGTAGGGTGGCATATAGCAGTTGAACTGTCCGTCAGTCAGTATGTCAGTCCGTCTGTCCGTCCGAAAACTTTCATGGTCACAACTTTTTAACCAGGTTTTCCGAAGGAAAAAACTGGTTATTAGATTGGCGAATGCGGGCGGGCTGGCGGGCGGGCGGAACAAGCTTGTCCGGGCCATAACTATGTCGTTCATTGTCAGATTTTAAAATCAATCGGCACATTTGTTCACCATCATTGGACGGTGTGTCGCGCGAAATAATTACGTCGATATCTCCAAGGAAAAGGTCACACTTTGAGTTCAAAGGTCAAAAATGACCATAAATGAGCTTGTCCTGGCCATAACTATGTCATTCATTGTGAGATTTTAAAATCATTTGGCCCATTTGTTCACCATCATGGGACGGTGTATCGCACGAAAGAATCACGTCAATATCTCCAATGTCAAGGTCGCCACGACTAAAAATATATTTTTTTTTAAAACAAACTTACAAAGGGGGTTAATTTTGTTTGTTCATTTCAAAAGTTCAGTTTGAGTTTTCTCCCTTTATCATATTTTTTTCACAATGAAAACCTGGTTTTGTGACAATTTTGTCCCTTGTTCAATATTTAACATAGCAACTTGATATTTGGCATGCATGTGCATCTCATGGAGCTGCACATTTTGAGTGGTGAAAGGTGGAGGTCAAGGTCATCCTTCAAGGTCAAATGTCTAGTATATGGCGTCTGTCTGTCCGTCCGAAAACTTTAACATTGGCCATAACTTTTTCACTATTGAAGATAGCAACTTGATATTTGGCATGCATGTGTATCTCCTGGAGCTGAACATTTTGAGTGGTGAAAGGTCAAGGTCATCCTTCAATGTCAAAGGTCAAAAATAAACATATTTTCATTTCTCCATTCAATCTCTTACTTAATGCTCATGGAGCTGCACATTTTGAGTGGTGAAAGGCCAAGGTCATCCTTCAAGGTCAAAGGTCAAATATATGGCTACAAAGCAGCGCAATAGGGGGCATTGTGTTTCTGACAAACACATCTCTTGTTTGGGTTATAGGTCTCACCAGAATGTAAGTCGCATCATTGAATTTTTACATTTTTTTTTCCACATATAAGACGCATTGGCATATACAACGCACATAAACCATCATGAAATATTCCCAAGTATGCATTCAAAATGTTCATCCATGAAAATTTGAATTCTCTTTTATGCTTGATTTCAGATAAAAGATGCCTTGTTAAAGTGATTGCTGTCATTTGTTTTCTCACATTTTGAATCACTTTATTTTGTTCTTCACTTATAAGAATCTATTGATTTGAAAAATATGACATTCAAAACAATATATTACCTGTAATTATGGACAAATTGCACAGTTGCATTCAAACATATTTATCCCACAACACACAATAGGTCATTAGATGTTTTAAAAGTGTTTTCATAATTCCCGACACTAAATCCAGTTTTTTCCAGAGGTTCTCTTTAATCAGTATACAGTACAATAACTGTTTCAATAATGACTCAACTAAAAGACTTGAACGATAAAGATACAGCGTATTTGATTTGAAATTCATTAAGAGTAAATATTTATTTCAAATTATTTGCAATATAATTGTGTTAAAAAAGACCAAAGACACTTTTAACCGAAATCAGCAGATCTCAATGTTCTCTGCGCTACAAAGTTTTTATCCAAAAATAAATACACACAAGCTTACCACTTGTGAAGCGTGCCAATTTTGACCCAATTATGGAGTGAACATACACAAAATGGCAAATTTTCATACCAATTTGTATCTCCCAAACGTAGGAGGGTATAGACATAACACTTGAGTTTTTAAGGTATATTGTTTTTGCTACTTGTTTGAAACGATTTTCATAACTTTTTAGATAGCTTAACTAGCTAATTAGATTAACTTGTTTTCAGGTTCCTACTGGCTAACAAAAAAGTTTTTGCCATTGAATGTCAACACTTTAAATAAGTAGTCTTTTTTGTTTTTAATCATATTTGACACAACAGTGCTTTCCACAGGCATTTTAACAGTCCCAGGCCGGGGCCTTTGAATTTGAAAATCAGAGTCCGCGGGATGCTTGAACTTTTCCGAACAGTGTATTTTTGCAGTTTCTCCAACTAGCCATTCTAAAGATCAAAACGATAATTACTTCGCGGAAAATTTTGAAAGCAGATGTACGATCCCCTGGCAATTACATGTATCGCTTTACCCAACTTAAACCCGCCTAAAGATGGAGCGTCATTGTATTGGACAATCAATATTGACCAAGCGCACACTTTATGAGCGAGAGCACTTGTAGGCATGTATTACCTATAGTTAAATCATGTAGACGACTCATGACGTACATGTAATTGCCGCAGAAATCTTGGCCAGTTTATATTAGAGGAATTATAATGGCTAATAATAGACTTTTGTTACAGTTTCTCATAGCACCTTCAATACTTTACCGATCCCTTTCATATTTGGCATGTGGATACCTTGCATGGACCTCTACCTTTTGATGACGCTTGAGGTCACTGGGGTTAAGGTCACTAAGGCTAATAATAGATTTTTCTGTCACACTTTTGTTACAGTATCTCATAGCACCTTCAATACTTTACCGATCTTTTTCATATTTGGCATGTAGGTACCTTGCATGGACCTCTACCTTTTGATGACATTTCAGGTCACTGGGGTCAAGGTCACCAAGGCTAATAATAGATTTTTCTGGTACACTTTTGTTACAGTTTCTCATACCACCTTCAATACTCTTTCATATTTGGCATGTAGATACCTTGCATGGACCTCTACCTTTTGATGAAGTTTGAGGTCACTGGGGTCAAGGTCAATGTCACCAAAGCTAATAATAGATTTTTCGGTCTCACTTTTGTTAAAGTTTCTCATAGCACCTTCAATACTTTACCGATCTCTTTCATATTTGGCATGTAGGTATCTTGCATGGACCTCTACCTTTTGATGAGGTTTGAGGTCACTGGGGTCAAGGTCAAGCTCACTGAGGCTAATATTAGATTTTCTCAAGGTCTCACTTTTTTCCACACAATTAACCCATATTTCGACAAAGCATTATTGGGGAGCATCCATCAGTTTTACTGATATCCTTGTTTAACTTAATGGTCACCAATTAAAAGGAAAAATCAGAAGATTCAAACTTAGCACTTCAGTTCTTAATTGCATGAATTAAACATTTATAACAATCAAAGTTTGACATTATGAATTATTCTGTTTACATGGTTTATGGTTTTGTTGGTTCGTGACAATATATAACAATATAAAAATAACACTTCACCTACAGATTGTCGTGTCCTATTTTCAATTAAGGTTTTCATATATTGATATTACAGCTATCTGTCCGATATACATGATCAAATGCATCATGACGAAATACTGACGTATGATAATTTTCCTAAATAAACAAGACACAATTTGCCTTCTACCCGTTTACAGTTATAAGATCAGCCTAGTTTTCAAATAGAAATAAGCCACATGACCAAGGTTGTCTTATGCTTGTTTTGTCATTTTCAAACTTCACCTGTTGAAAACAATGCATTACAAAATAATAACTAAGAAGATTAAAAGCCAATAATTGAAGTTATATTTTAATTTGATTCGATTGTTCCAATCCAAGTGAAAAACTGATGCTACAACATCAAATAAGCTTTAACACCACCATGTCACTGGAAACAGTTAGCCAGTTAAATGGCATTTAATCTCTGATGACAAAAAATGCTCTTGAGGCGTGAATGCACTGACTTAATCTGCTACTGCAAGTTCAGCTTTAAATGGCTGAACAATAGACATGTGCATGTTTAAATTCCATCTGTGTCTTGCACTGAAACATACAGCTTTACTCATTTGAGTAAATATATTTATATATATATAGTACCAGGAGAAAACTTTGTCTTCTGAAAAATTGCCAACATATAAAATAGATAGACAGCTTTTATCCCTACACAAATGTGTTTGATTAAATTTTAACTCATTTATGCCTAGTGGACTCTCCCATCCTTCTAAATTGGATCAATTTATTTCCAAAATTAGGGATGTCATGTTTATTTATTTCTATATTTAGAATATTTCTTACAGAAATTCCTTTAAGAAAACAGCGCAGACCCAGATGAGACGTCGCATCATGCGGCGTCTCATCTGGGTCTACGCTGTTTGCCAAGGCATTTTTTCTATATGCTAGGCATAAATGGGTAAATGAGATTGAAATGAACCAATAGGCCTAGTTTTGTTTTTTATGCCCCCAGATCGAAAGATCAGGGGTATATTTTTTTTGGCTTGTCTTTCTGACGTCTGTCTGTCATTCATTGTGTGTGTCCCAAAACTTTAACCTTGGTTATAGTTTTGCAATAACTTTTGCATTATTGAAGATAGCAACTTGATATTTGGCATGCATGTGTATCTTATGGAGCTGCTCATTTTGAGTGGTGAAAGGTCAAGGTCATCCTTCAAGGTCAAAGGTCAAATATATAGCTTCAAAGCGGCGCAATAGGGGGCATTGTGTTTCTGACAAACACATCTCTTGTTTAGCTTGTAATTTGTCAAAAATAGGGGCCTTAATTTTTATAATGAGAAATCTGAATAAACACTTTGTGTAAACATAATTTTAAAAACATTACAATGTAATGAATTCACAGAGTGAAAATCTTGTTTACTTGTCTTGAAATTTCAGAATTCATGTTGTTTTTTTCAGAGCCAGATCCTCCAACTAAAAAAAGCATAGAAGATTCAGATGTTCTAGGGAATGACAAAACTATCTCATTTTCATGGAATGCATCTGCAGGTTTTGCACAGGGTTACTTGGTGTCTGTGACAAATTTTACATCGCCAACACAATCTCACCTATATACAGGGACATCAGCCCAAATCTTTGATAGTAGATTTAAAAATGGTGCGACATATATAATACAAATAGTTTCATTAAGTGAACGTGTAGACACTAAGCCAGATCAAGAAAGTGAACCATTATTGTGGCCCATCAAAACTGATGTACAAGGTAAGACGTTACTTCCATTCGTTCTAATGTGTGTGACATTGGTTTACAATATGCACTCAATATGTACTGAAATGTGTTGTTAACATTTTGGTAAAAAAATTCATTTTCAAACTTAAGAGACTGTTTACTATATGATTTAAAAATAGTTACCTTTTGAAGTATTGGCTTTTGTAAATACATAGATTATTTAGATCTACCGTTCTGAAAATACCTCATGTTTAAAAAATTATCTGTAATGGCAAATAAGGTATTCACAGCTTTGAGCAGTAACACATTTTTTATCTAATTTATGTGAAATATCATTATGAATTCAACAACTTTCTAGGTTCTTTCAGAATCTTTTATTGTCATGATTTTGTGTATTGTGAAAGTTATTTATATGTTTTCAGTTCCCACTGCTCCCCTGAATATAATATGTATTGAGAGAATGGACACATCAATAAAACTCGCGTGGTCAAGCCCTTTGGAACCTAATGGAGATCTAGTTAGATACAATATAGAAGCTAAGTCATCAAACTCATCAGTCAATGTCAGCACACCTGGAGTCACTGACACATTTATTGTATCTGGCCTGAGTCCAGGTAAGATTTGAATACGCAATATATTATGCAAGATAACATATACCGAGTTTGGTGTCTTATTCTAAATTCACATAATAGTGTATCTTAACCAAGCATCACAAGACCTGTTTATACATTTAAGTACCTTCAGGTTTCAGTGAGCGGCCTTCAGCCTTCTGACCCGCTTGTTTAACTGTCAAGGTTATGACTTCACTGTTGCTCAAAAAGCTCTTGTTTTATTTGGTTACAGTCATCGGTTTGTTGAATATGTTTCTTTTAATTTGAAAAAACTATGTTGTTGTTGTCTTTCAGGAGCTTATTATGCCTTCTATGTTTATACTGAGAATGAGAAATATAAGTCAGTATCTCCTGGAATATCATCTGGTGGTCCTGATGCATGTAAAACAAAGGCAAAATGTAAGATGTCATCTTTTTTTAAATGCGTATTATGAACTTAGAACTGTTTTGAATATGTACCATTGATGTTTAAAGATACCATATTTCATATCTATATCATAACTTGGTTTAAAATTATTAAGGTTATCTGAATGTAATAATTATAAGTTCATGAATTTCATACTATTTAAGAACATCACTGCAGATGCAAACATTAAATTTAATTAAAGTTCCTTTACTTTCTTTCACATTTATACATTGTTATGTCCTATAAAATACTATTTATTTGGCTATGTGAAGCTGCAAGTTATGGTCGAATATGAACATAAAAATGTATTTGAAACAAGATCTGTCTGAAATTTTGCAAAATTGCATGAATGTTTTTCTTCAAATTAGCATGCTACTTTTTAAGAATATGGATTTATTTAACAGTTAATTTCTGTTGAAATCTAAAACTAATATAAGACTCTGCTCATCATTTGTTACAGAAGTATGTACATTATATTTCCATCTTGGTTCGTCGAAATCTAATTATGTGTAATCTTAGAATATCCAATGTGCTTTTAAACTGTAAAATCAGCATGAGAAATATCTGATAGTCATTTTCGGACTTTTTTATAGTGTCTGAGGCGCCTCAAAATCTGCTGATCGAAACTATAACCAGTCGAAGTATCAATGTGACATGGATTAAACCTTTTAACACATATAGTAAGGAGTTGCTAGGATATGTGCTCCAAGCCAAGGCATTGGACGCGCCATGTGTGCAGCACTTGTACGTTTGCTCAAACTGCGCTTCCAACCTAGTGAGTTTTTAAAAAAGATAACATGATATATATAATAAGATGAGATGTACATTTATATGGTTAGTGCTGGCCAGTAACTGTTGACATATAAATTACCATTTTAAATGTGGTTACCGGGTCTACAATTAAAATTTGTCCAGCAAAAGGAGGTTGCAAATATAATGTCTTTAAACCTTTCTTTAAAAAAATACTGCTTCTGGGATATTCTTGGAAGATATTTTTTGTTTCTTTTTATTCAATGCAAATTCTTTTAAATATTTAAATGCAATTTTGTGCTTTTCTGTCTGCTAAGGCGATTAAGACATTACAGAAAATATTCATTGATATGAGTACAGCAGGGCCACCATTACATATATTTTTAGCTCACCTGATTGCTCAGGTGAGCTTTTGTGACCGGTCTTTGTCCGTCGTACGTCCGTCCGTTAACATTTGTTCGTTAACACTCTAGAGGCCACATTTTATTTGTCCGATCGTCATGTAACTTGGTCAGAAGCTTGGTCCCAATGAAATCTCGGTAGAGTTCGAAACTGGGTCGTCCCGGGTCAAAAACTAGGTAACTAGGGCAAAAAAGAGAAAAAAATTGTAAACACTGTAGAAGTAACATTTCTTGCCCAATCTTCATGTAACTTTGTTTTCTAAATGATATGTTGGTTGAGTTCAAAAGTGGTTCCGGTCCATTGAAAAACATGGCCGCCAGCTGGCGGGGCAGTTTTCAATATTTAGCTATAGAGAAACCTTGTAAACACTCTGGAAGTCACAATTTTTGCCCAATCATCATGAAAGTTGGTCAAAACATTGGTTTTATTGATTTCTCGGATGAGTTCGAAAATGGTCCAGATTGGTGAAAAAACATGGCCGCCAGTTGGCGGGGCATTGTTCTCTATATGTATATAGTGAAAACATGTCAACACTCTAGAAGTCACATTTTGGCCCAATTTTCATGAAATTTTGTCAGAACTTTTGTTTCCTAGATAGTTGAATAAAGTTTGAAAATGGTTCCGGTTTGTTAAAAAACTTGGTTGCCAGGGGGATGTGGCAAATTTTCTTATATTTAAATAGTAAAAAGGCTTGCAAACAATCATGAATTAAGGTCATGTTACTATGAGACAACTCTTCTAAATATTGCATTTAAGAATACAGTAGTTACTCCCCTTTGAGTATAAATGTTCTCATAATAATACAGTGTAGTTGTGTTTTATTTATGTGTTAATTATTATTCCAGGTTGGATGTTTTTATGCCCTCTTTCGAAGAAAAGGGGGCATATAGTGATCGGACTGTCCGTCCGTCCGTCTGTCTGTCTGTCTGTCCGTCTGTCCGTCTTTCTGTCACACTTTGCATTAAGGTTTCCAAAAATGCTCATAACTTCTATGTCCCTTGAGATATAACCTTCATATTCGGTATGCATGTGTACATAGACAAGGCCTTTCCTTACGCACACATTTTTTTAGCCCTGTGACCTTGACCTTGAACTTAGGGTCCGCGTTTAGGTTTCCAAATCTGCGTTTAGGTTTCGAAAAATGCTCATAACTTCTATATCCCTTGAGATATAACCTTCATTTTTGGTATGCATGTCTATATGGACAAGGCCTTTCCATACGCACACAATTTTTAACCCCTGTGACCTTGACCTTGAACTTAGGGTCCGCGTTTAGGTTTCGAAATCTGCGTTTAGGTTTCGAAAAATGCTCATAACTTCTATATCCCTTGAGATATAACCTTTATATTTGGTATGCATGTGTATATGGACAAGGCCTTTCCATTTAGATCTGCTTTTAGGTTTCGAAAAATGCTCATAACTTCTATGTTCTTTGAGATATAACCTTCATATTTGGTATGCATGTGTATATGGACAAGGCCTTTCGATGCGCACACAATTATTACCCCTGTGACCTTGACCTTGAAATAGGGTCCGTGTTTAGGTTTCAAAATCTGCGTTTAGGTTTTGAAAAATGCTCATAACTTCTATGTCCCTTGAGATATATCCTTCATATTTGGTATGCATGTGTATATGGACAAGGCCTTTCCATACGCACAAAAAAATTTACCCCTGTGACCTGGACGTTGAACTTAGGGTCCGCGTTTAGGTTTCGAAATCTATGTTTAGGTTTTGAAAAATGCTAATAACTTCTATGTCCCTTGAGATATAACCTTCATATTTGGTATTCGTGTGTATATGGACAAGGCCTTTCCTTACGCACACAATTTTTAACCAGGTTTTCCGAAGGAAAAAACTGGTTATTAGATTGGCGAATGCGGGCGGGCTGGCTGGCTGGCTGGCTGGCGGGCTGGCTGGCGGGCTGGCGGGCTGGCGGGCTGGCGGAATAAGCTTGTCCGGGCCATAACTATGTCGTTCATTGTCAGATTTTTAAATCATTTGGCACATTTGTTCACCATCATTGGACGGTGTGTCGCGCGAAATAATTACGTCGATATCTCCAAGGTCAAGGTCACACTTTGAGTTCAAAGGTCAAAAATGGCCATAAATGAGCTTGTCCGAGCCATAACTATGTCGTTCATCGTCAGATTTTAAAATCATTTGGCACATTTGTTCACCATCATTGGACGGTGTGTCGCGCGAAATAATTACGTCGATATCTCCAAGGTCAAGGTCACACTTTGAGTTCAAAGGTCAAAAATAGCCATAAATGAGCTTGTCCTGGCCATAACTATGTCATTCATTGTGAGATTTTAAAATCATTTGGCACATTTGTTCACCATCATGGGACGGTGTGTCCCACGAAAGAATCACGTCAATATCTCCAATGTCAAGGTCGCCACGACTAAAAATAGATTTAAAAAAAAAAAAAAATTACAAAGGGGGTTAATTTTTTTTGGTCATTTCAAAAGTTCAATTTGAGTTTTCTCCCTTTATCAGATTTTTTTTTCACAATGAAAACCTGGTTTTGTGACAATTTTGTCCCTTGTTTACCCCTGTGACCTTGACCTTGAACTAAGGGTCCGCGTTTAGGTTTCGAAATCTGCGTTTAGATTTCGAAAAATGTTCATAACTTCTAAGTCCTTTGAGATATAATCTTCATATTTGGTATGCATGTGTATATGGACACGGCCTTTCCATACGCACACAATTTTTTACCCCTGTGATCTTTATCTTGAAGTTAGGGTCTGTGTTTAGGTTTAGAAATCTGCGTTTAGGATTCGAAAAACGCTCATAACTTCTATGTCACTTGAGATATAACCTTCATATTTGGTATGCATGTTTATATGGACAAGGCCTTTCCATACGCACACAAATTTTGACCCCTGTGACCTTGACCTTGAACTAAGGGTCCGCGTTAAGGTTTCGAAATCTGCGTTTAGGTTTCGAAAAATGCTGTAACTTCTATGAAAGCGTGTATAGGGGGCATTTATCATCCTATGGTGACAGCTCTTGTTTTTAGCTCACCTGATTGCTCAGGTGAGCTTTTGTGACTGGTCTTTGTCGGTCGTCCGTCCGTCCACATTTATTTGTAAACACTCTAGCGGCCACATTTATTGTCCGATCTTCATGAAACTTAGTCAGAAGATTTGTCCCAATGAAATCTCGATCGAGTTTGAAACTGGGTCATGTTGGGTCAAAAAACTAGGTCACTAGGTCAAAAAAAATGAAAAAGCTTGTAAACACTGTAGAAGTCACATTTAATGCCCAATCTTCATGTAACTTTGTCTATATGTCTGTGTTAATGATATGTTGGTTGAGTTCAAAAGTGGTTCCGGTCCATTGAAAAACATGGCCGCCAGTGGGCGGGTCAGTTTTCTTAATATGGCTATAGAGAAACCTTGTAAACACTCTAGAAGTCACAATTTTTGCCCAATCATCATGAAAGTTAATCAAAACATTGGTTTTATAGATATGTCGGACGAGTTCGAAAATGGTCCAGATCGGTGAAAAAACATGGCAGCCAGTGGGCGGGCATTTTTCTCTATATGTATATAGTGAAAACATGTGAACACTCTAGAAGTCACATTTTTTGCCAAATTTGGTCAGAACATTTGTTTCCTTGATACGAGAGTTGAGTTGGAAAATGGTTCCGGTCAGTTGAATAGCATGGCTGCCGGAGGGGGCAGTTTTCTTATATTTATATAGTAAAAAAAAGCTTGTGAACACTCTAGAAGTCACTTTTTTTGCCCAATCATCATGAAACTTGGTGAATAGATTTGTTTTTTATATATCTCAGATGAGTTTGCAAATGGTCCCGATGGGTCAATAAACATGGCTGCCAGGGGGATGGGCAGTTTTCCTTATGTGACTATATAGAGAAACCTTGTGATCGAACACTATAGAAGTCATATTTTTTGCCTAATCATCGTGAAACTTAGTCAATACATTGGTTTTATTGATTTCTTGGACAAGTTGGAAAATGGCTCAGATCGGTGAAACACACATTTTAGCTCACCTGATTGCTCAGGTGAGGTTTTAGGATAGGTCTTTGTCCATCCGTCCACATTTGGTTTGTAAACTATCTAGCACTCACATTTCTCAAGCATTCTTTATCAAAGTTGCTGAAAGTTTGATGATGAGCACAATCACATAATTAATGCCATAATTATTGCCCTTAGATTGTCCAAATTTTCATTATATTATACAAAATCCTTGTAAGCAAAGTTTGATGTTTGGGGGGTCAACTCAAAATATAGGTAACCATTTCAAATCTTACAAAAACAAAAACACTCCCTATGCCTGAGTTTTGGTTCAATAATAATGAAACTTGACCAGGATGTTTGTCTGGTCAATATCTAGGTCATGTTTGACATTAGGTAAAGATTGAATGAACCGACTCCTCTCATGTGAGCGAAGTAGTGCCATCTTTGCCCTCTTGTTAAGAATCTTCTTGTAACAGATACAAATCAATAAGTTAAATTTTGTTGCATTTACATTTTAATTACAAATATTCTGCTTTAGGCTGCTGTGGCAGTAGATGAATTATGCACAAACAGTGAAAATGACACACAGCCGAAGGAAGTTTTGAAAGGTAACCAGATTGCTAATGTGCGTGGTCTCTTGCCTGACACAGTCTACACCATAACAGTGGACGCCTTGAATGATGCAGGACGTGGTCATAGGGCAAATCTTTCAGTGAGGACAAGCGAAGAAGGTTGGTTTGGTTTCCTGTCACTGCATCAATACTAGCTATGGCGTTGGGAAATATCTTAGCAATGTTTGGTATCATTACCACAAGAGCAAATTTAAAACACCATAAAAATCCCTGCCTATGGAACATACTTATACCAAAATACTGAATGTCATCAGGGATCTAATGCTTACATTTATCAAATGCAAACCAAAAATTACTAAATTGCTGTAAATATAATATTTGACTAAATAATATTCTATTTAAAGGTGAAAACACTGAACTAATTACATGTAAACAGACAAATTAAATAAGTATTTCATTTATTTAAAACCAAAATAATTTGTCTTAAGGATTGTAATTAAATGTTTATGTTCCTGAGCAGCTTTCACATATGTATATGAACTTAACATATGTGAAACAGAAATCAAAAGGAAATTGACGCAAGGTAATCAAGTGTCCCACATTGTAAGTCATATTGGGTATTTTGATTTTTTTTCAGAGCCCCAAGCTGTGCCTGCTGATATCACAGTATCAGACATTCAGAAAACATCTTTCAACGTGTCCTGGAGCCTGGTTGGTCCTCGACCTGGTCAGGTGACATACACATTGTCCTTGACCCCTGATGAAGGGGCACCTGCTAAATCATACCCTGTCTATGGTAAGAATTAGTTTTGGTATGATAAACCATGAATAATATGTAGGTGATTTGAAGAGATGTACTATACTGTGCAGGAAGGGGGTAAATTTTGATGTCACTTTGTGGTCGATCAGTCGGTGAGTAGATTGATATAAGTTTGAGTAGCAACTAATCCATATCACCATAAAATTTAGATGAGCAAGACATTTTTCTTGCCCAATGTTCCATATGTTCCTATGGTTTGTGTTTTTTTAATTAACCATTTTTATGGCAGTAGCTAAAAATGTTATCAGCTTGTGGCGCAAACTTCTACATCTTCATTTCTGAAGCTGTTTAAGTTGAAACTAAAAAATTGTCATCAGTATCATGTGTAAATATGCGAGATACAATTTTCACATGCAGTTTTCCATTAATTCCCGAGTTATGTGCCCTTGAAATTAACAATTGGCAAGGCTTCATGCCTGTGACAAAGCAATGAGGGAGTAATAGTAATGTTTGTAACAAAGCTCTACTTTAGAACCTGCTGCAATAAAATTAATATAGACAACCCCATTAGTGTTGTATTTGTTGACTCTGCATTTTGGGTCAAACATAGAAAATAGTGGGTTCTTTATGTAACTCGACCATACATTAAACAGACATTAAAGTTTAAGTGCAATTGATTTCCATTTTCAGCACCATATTTAAGAGTGTTTCTTTTTTCTACTTTATCTTAAAATATTTACTTTATCACTTATTCATTACCATACTTGTCTTGTTAAGTCCATAACCGTATGTTTTTGTTACAGCAAGTGTTGAGGTAATTTGCTGGTTCTACTGATGAAGTTGACTTAGCTATGTTTGAGTAATAATATGATTTACACTTGAACTTGCCAAAATAACTAGATTTTATGTGCAAGGGTTGAAGACCATATACCAATTAACATTGACAAATTAATTTTGTGTTGATATTGTTGTTTTTTATGCAGGGTATACAAACACATCGGTGGTGGTAAGTGGTTTAGAGGAGTATTGGAACTATACAGTCACTGTCAGTGCCAGAACTGGTGTGGGAATGGCTAAAATATCACCCTCAACACAATCATATAGAACACTCCCTTCAGGTAATGGTGCTTGTAAAAGAAATTTATTTGAATTTTTATATATTAACTTAAGTTTGTTGTGTAACTTCATTAAAACAAATTTGTGGTGTTATGATGGTGTCAATTACTTTGAATATGAAGTAATTGAAAATACAAATAATTCCGTCGTTTATTAGATCTCATTCTGTTTTTCTGTTTTTAAATGCATATATTGTAATTTGGTAATCATATATATTGTTTCTATTTTTATACATATCGTATTATGTATCTTCATTTATTGTATACGCTGCATTGTCAGCTTTTATTCATTTAAACAAACTTCTATTGTATTTTTCCTCTTTTCTAAATAGCTCCAGGACCGGTGTCCTACTTTGCAATTATTGTTGCCAAAAATCGATCTGATGACTATCGCAAGTTGACAGTGGACTGGAAAGCGCCTTCCCTTCTCGATAAAAATAGTATCATTAAAGAGTATGTGCTGTCGCATAATGTCACAACTGTTATACAGGTAATAATATAGCAGATTGATTGACGCATTATTTTAAGTTTAAGGACGTTTGCCCCTCGTATGAGATTCATTTGCTTATGGAATAATAGTGTTTTTTTATGGAATACGCATAATCATACTTGTCATTATTGCAGCATATAAAGAGGAGCGATGATGGAAGCCAAGGGTACAGACATATATTTGATGTTCTGCCAGAGACCATGTACACATTTACGGTAAGCTCACTAAATGTGCCACTTATTTTTATTTAAAGAGATGTTTGTCTCCTATGGTTTCATCAAATGTTAATATGTGTTAACCCCCTGTACGTCCTTCTGTTCACCTGTCCATCACAATCTGAATCTCGCAATAATAAAAACATGCTTATGATTTGTTGACAAAACTGATGATGCTGATAGAGTGCTATATGTGGAATATGCATGTTATTTAAGTATTTAAGTCGGAAAAAATGTGGTTGCTGTGCTCAGAGAAATAAGTGAAAACAAAATTCTTAATTTTTTGACAACTTATTAAATAATAAACACATGTGCATATGGGTATATATTATAAATAAACATGTTCCATTTATGCATTTGACAAAAATTGCGATTGCTTTGGCCACCGAAATAAGTGAAAACTAAAAGAAATTAGGCCAGGTAGAGGTACTCAGTATTCTTATAGAGGGCCGTATAAGAAATATGCACGCTATCTCAGTAATTTTGTCTGACGAAAACTGTTGTTTCAATGCTTACAGAAATAAGTTAGAACTAAGATCTGCATCCTGTGACAGCTCAAACAATAGTTTAAGCAAGGTTGATGAAAATCAGTATATGGTTAGAGGGCCATATTTTATAATATGCATGTTATTTCAGATTTTCCTTCAGACCAATATTGTGCTCACTGTGGTTATGGAAATCATGGAAAACTAAAATCTGGACCCTGCCTTGACTAAAAAGTACTTAAGATATGATTGGAATGTAATACCCACTTAAGCCATACTTTATTTTTTATTTTTTTAACCGCTGCCTAGATTTAGAGCTCTGTTAGCCCCAAAAGGGCATGTTGATAACAGCTTGAATTTTAAAAAGAAATGGTATGTAATCAATTGGATAATTTTAATTTAATTATGAAAACAGCATAATGTTTCACTGGTTTCTTTTTCGGTCATTATTTTGTATGCAATGGATTGGCAATGCCCATGTTGGTGTTATTCAATTGTTTGTGCAAAAAAGTTGTTGCCGTTTGTAACAATATTACCTTGATTGGCTTGACAATAAAGAACATTTTATCAAGTTTGTGGGAGCTTTTCTGCCAGACTGATGCTAGTAACAGCAGTAATATCAAATTAGTGATGCACATTTGAGTTTCAAAAATAAACATACATGTTTATAGTATCATACATGGTTGGAAAGTAGCTTAAAGTAGGGAAAAGCTACTTTCCAACCATGTATGGTACTATTAACATATATGTTTATTATTGTCTTTAGGCTAAAGACATATTCATTCAGGCAATTGTGGCTGGTGCTAATGCAAAAAAAATCTATGTACCATAAATTTATGTAGACAATAGGAGAGGAAAAGTTTTTGCAGGGCTGCAAAGCTGAACAAAAAGTTAACAGATAATAGCCCTGTGGTATTAAAACCGTTATTTATGAAAATAAACAATTGTGAAAGATAGGACTCGGTGGGAATAGAATGGATTTGCATTTGGAAAAATGCTAGCATGATTTCATCAATATTTGCCTCAGAAAGTGTCTTTGCCATCAATAATACCTAATGAGTGGCAGACTTTAAAATTAATTATGTTAAAACTATGACCTTTTGTTGTTTAACATACACAATACGGTGTCCTATAATATGTTTTAATGACATTCATGTAATTTTTCATCTAAACACATAGTGCTCAATGAGAGCTTTTAGGATGCTGTAACAGAGATCGGGATATATTTTTTTTCTCTGATGGGATTATTGCCCCATAGATGAAAAAAAACCAATGACCACTTACAAACATGAATGGGCACTTCTCAAGATTTATTTCGGGTAAAATTTACAGACAATAGGAAAATCAGCGTCAGTAAAATTGCGACCCCATCACATTTATTTCCCAGACTGTGACGCAACTATATTGTTTAACCTGTTAATTATATCAAACAACCCTAATATTATAGTACTTAAAAATAGTATTACCTTGCATTAATGCATTGCATTACATATTGTTACTTTGCATATTAATTATGTATTTGTTTGCAATTTTGAAATAAAATGGTGTTGAACAAAGAAGTGTGATAATTGTTTCCGAGCAATGACTCCCCAATTAATTGACGGATGTGCATGGCCTTGGCCACCATCAGTTATAATTAGTAATAGAAAAACAAACAAAAATCATAATCAATTATCGAATCAAATCAAACATACATACATAATCGATCAAAAATTGTTTAATATTAGAATAATTTCACAGAATATTGGCATGTGAAGCTGAATGTATAAAGCTCTATAAAGAGGACTAAGAAATGAAATATATTGCGACAACATAATTTCATATAACTTTAAATGTTGAAAAAAAAGAGATTCATATCACAATATGAGATATTTGTGATATGAAAAACGTTATAAACAAAGGGAAGTGGTTTAAACTGTGTAATAAACAAACACAGATGCTAACCACTGACTTCCCACTAATCTAATCTCAATTTCAGTTTTTTCAAGTATTACCTGCTAAATCAGCGACATCAATTATTCTGGAAAGAGAATCGATTATCGCTGAGTTTCTCATCCAACAACAAATAAATGATTTTATTTGATCATCCTAACATCAGTGTTGCAAAAACATCGTGTGTCAAGGCTCTTTAAGGAGAGTGGGGGGCAGGGCCAAAAAACCCTTATTTGCAAGGGGTCTCTTTTTCTTCCCTTAACCAAAAAGGCCCTTTCCCCTACAGAAATGTCTTTAAAATCATGCATTTTTCTCTAAATTTCCAATCTACCTCAGTATTTTCTATTCCCCAAAGCCAGAAAATTTTGTCTTTTTTCCCCGAAAAAAAGGCTGTGGCCCTTTCCCAAAAGTTGGTGTTTTTGCCCTGGGGGGCATCTTCTCTGACCACTTAGCTCTTGTTTAAATAACTTTCAAAATCTTTTATTCTGAAATCACAAGGCCATGAGATTTTGTATTTGGCTTGTAACATCATGTTGTGGTTATCTACTAAGCTTGTTCAAATCATACCATGGTGCTAACATGTTTCCATTGTTTACATGAAAGAAAATTTGATAAACTTTCTGCGGTGAAATTGCAAGACTTAGATGTTTGGTATATGGCACAGAACATTACATCGTGGTCTTCTTGCAAGTTCAAAACCATGTCCCTGAAATCACAGTTTGCTTCCGTTTAAGTGTTGCTTGTATTAGATGTAACTCTTGAAGACTTCAAAATATTTCTCTGAAAACACATGGTTTAAAGGTTTAGTATCTGTAGAGTAGTCCTTTAGCAAGTTTGTGCAAATCATATGCATTGGGTCAAAACTGTCACTGCCTTGGTGTCATTCGACTTGAAAAATCTTCACTAACACTGTAAGCCATAGGTTTTTGTTTTGTGGCATTATACAGTGGTCCTCTATAATACAAACAAACAATACATGCACATTCATTATAGCGTTCGAATTTCAACTAACTAACACCAGCATAATGTAAAATATTGGTTTCTTCACCTTCTACTTGAAACGTCATAGCAGATAACTTGTTCTTGTACGGTTTCAGTCCATATCAGTTTCTTACACTGTAATTTTTACCCAAACATCACAAAATCTGCATATATCATTCAAGTTTTTTTTTACTTGTGTCAAGTCTTTCAACCTTTTGGTAAATTGTTTAAGTATAAAATTATTCCGTTTTCTTTTATCATGCAGTCAAGACGATTGGTTTTATTTTTAAAAGCTTTTTTCCATTTTTGTAAAGAGTTAGCTATGTGCAACAAAATGAAGTTCATGTTTCACAAAAAAATGAAAACAGAATGACCTTATTGATATTTTTAACGCTCTACAAATTATCAAATGAATAGAAATTAATTGAAAAAAAACATGATTTTAAAGGCTCGAAAAACGTGAAAAATCCAATTATTATGCATATAAACTGATCTAATATTTACCGGAGTTCAGTTACTCTTGCATAAAAAATGATTATAACACAGCTTAGATGCAATGTTGTCAAGAATTATGGAAGATATACCCGTTTCATAATTTGAAGAAATGTTTATAACTTTGCAATTTCCGTACATTTTCGCTATCACCGATTTTTCTCGGCTTTTTTCGTAAAGTACCCATATATTGATGACGTAGTACAAACAACACAATATCCTCGTAAACAAAGAAAGAGAACATGACATCGGACAGATATTTTTGTGTTGTACAATATTTTGTTTTACATGGAATTGCATCATGCATACTTGTTTAAATATGTTTCATTTTCTTGATTTCGCTTTTTCCTTGATTGAAATTTCGACTTTGCACACACAACGTGATACACAACGTCTTGAGCCGACCAATCACAATTTGTTATCGGAAAACCGGCTCGGAATCGCTCGGCATGATTGAGTAAACAACGATGTAAATAAACAAATTGTTTGTAAACACAATTGACTTGGAGGACACTGTATTTTGAGCTCAAAACAAGTTGCATTGCTCATTTTTATAGTAATGTCCAATATCATATATATATATATTATTTTTTGATAACCTTTATAAATAAAATATGCAAAACATATTTAAACATCGGTAATAATTACGGATCGTCACCTTTTACGGGACTTTAAATTTTGACAGTCCAGATCTAAAAGAAAGTATATTCTATTATGAAGGTGAAAATCAGTCTAGTGTACACAAATTAAATAAAAAAAATATGGAAGTGGTTGCAGTTCTTTTGCAAGTAAAGCATGGCACAATCAACATTTTATCTTGTTATTTTGAGTTCAGTTTTCGAGGACTGTGCCAATACAAGGTCATGGAATATTCCTGAAGTTAAGAGTTCAGTTGTTCATACGCACCCTGTAAATTTCTCATGTGCTTTAAACATGAAATTAAATATTTACATAAAACAGTTTGGGTAGCATTAATAACCATTATAATCATTGCTAAGGTAGATTTTCAATTATTATATGGAACCATCAGAGGATTGAATGCTGCTTTCCCCTTCCAGTCCTCCACATATTTTGTCTGTACTTTTTATTTTTGTTCCACAGGTAACTTTATTTCTTTTCCTTATTATCATTGACACTACCAGAGTTATGGCCTTTTCCTTTTTAATATAAATTAAACAAACATTTAAATATTGATATTTCTTTGTCATTCTCTTTTTTATACAGTTTAATAAGAGGGTCACTTTTTCGCTAGGTATATGCAGTCAATACTGAGACAAATGAACATGACGGAGTTCCTACAACAAAGACAGTGACAGCTCCAGCAGGAGGTAAGCTGAATGTTCAGCTGAATCAGCCGGGTTTTTTTCACTTTGTGTTATAATATTAAAATAATACATCTTATACATCTACTATTGTACTAGATATGTAGAAAAAGTATATAGAATATTGTACTAGTATGGTGTTCTGATAATATGTTTCTGCAGTAAGACACTACTTGACACAAACAAAGTGACGGAGACACCAAACTTGTGTAATGTTTCATTTTCTGTGTACCTTTTTAGCTCACAAAAGCATGGTTATGCTCAAATGATTTACGGTGATCACCCTATGTTCTGTGTTCCTCATCGTGCAGCTTGGAGTGTGTGTCATCATCTTTTAACAAGTTACTTTTTCAGAGGCCACATTTTTAGCCTTATCTTAATGAAACGTTGTCAGAATCTTTATCTCGCTAATATTAATGGCCTTAAAAAATAATGAGTAAAAGAGCCATGACGTGCTGATAGATATAGGAAATATTGGTCACATTTTTTAATGTCTTGAAAACGCCAAAACTTTTGTATGTCATTAAAACTATGTAATTCAAAGTTATTAAAAAAATTATTTATACATTCAATTGAATAGTTACGTAAATAAATGACTTTCATGATTGTATATGCACTTTAGCAAGGATTCGTTACTAGGTGAAAACAAAAATGAAATATTGATACTGAATACTAAAAATGCACATACTTATCATGATAAATTAATTATTCAGTCACAATGTTGTATGATTCATCAACACATATTTTTAGAGCTGATGCCAACTTCAACCTGAAAATATCAAGACCAAGTTTTAATTTGGGTCAAGTGAGGTCAACAACTAGGACATACTATCTATTATTATAAAACCTTCTATATCAATCTAGACGCAACATTTATCATAAAATCTTGATACAAGTTAATTAAAATGTTTAGATAAATATTATGTACACACAGTTCAAATCTTATTCAGATTTGTTAAAACATTAGGTCACCAAGTCAAAGCTTTGTTGCCAGTGAAGAGGCTACATGTTTAATTAAGTCTTGGTAAAACTTGTTCAGAATGTTAATTGTGACAAAATATAGAACAGAATAAATCTGTCTCACTTGAATCCGAAAACTTAGTCACCGATTGATATAGAAAAACGTTATAAGCACTCTGAAAACAACATTTGTACTAAATCTTGATTAAACTTAGCTCCGATGTTTATGTTCATAATATCTAGGTCAATTTTGAATCTGGTTCACGTGTGTCAGAAGACTGGGTCGTTTAATCGCCAGTTTTTTACTTTTTAACCACTCAGGCAAAATGGTTTTCTCAATCTTGATAAACCTTTTTCAAATTGTTTTTCCTTACAAAATTAAGCCAATGTTGAATCCATATTGTGTGTGTCCAATACTAAATCATTTGGTCTAACCTTAGAAAACCTTGTTAGCACTATATAAGCCATATAATAGACTGAATCTTGCTGAAACTAAGTAAGAATTTTTAAATTGACAATATCTAGGTCAGGTAGGAATTTGGGGTTAACAAATACTAGGTCACCACGTACAACTTAGATCAACTTTGATGCCACTTTAGAAACCACATTTATGACTTGATCTTGATGACCTTTTAGCAGGATGTTTATATTGTCATCTTTGAGTCTTTGTCACGAATGTAAGAAAAAAATGGTAATCAGGTCACATTTTAAAAACGCATTTTGTCTCTTGAAGACACCTTTAAGACTCAACCTTCGTGAAACTCCGTTGGAATGTATATAATGACAGCAAATATGCTATGTTAGAATCTTTGTCCATTGCATTAAATAATAATGTCACCTGGTCAAGTTCATAATATTTGGTATAATTAGGGGGGGGGCAGCCTTTAAGGCCAACCTGACCCTCTTGTTTGATATATTAATCTTACATTTAATGTAAAGTTTACAAAGTTTTGGGGAATTATCCCATTTATTGAAGCTGACAAAACTTTCATTGAGTTAAGCGGTTTGGTTACTAGTATGAACTGTAAACAAAATATGTAGTACTAATTACAGTTTATTGTTGAGTAACTTGTCCTCATGTCTTACAGGTAAATGCTACACTTATTGTTTTTACATCATTTAGATCAAAGCCAGGACTCAACTAGTGCAGGCTTTAACTATCATATTTAATGGCTTTGTATTTGTTTGTTTCAAAACTTGTTTTGTTGTCCGCTTAATTAATATTATAAAATAATAATTTATGTGTGCCAACTGAATTTATGCTGAGTCAAACACATTTGCCCTTAAGATTAACGAACTTTTGCCCGAAGCACTTATGTATTATCATGTTGCAAGACTCAAAACAATTTCATCAAAATATGTATAATCCTATGTTGAAACTTAAAATAATGACTTTGTCGAAATGTTGACTAAAATAATTAGTTTCAGAAAGACCACTCATGACATTTTCAGTTCTAGCATCTATGTGAATATCACAGCGGCATAGCAGTATTAATTAAACACAAATGGATGGCACAGAAAATATAGAAAAACAACCATTAAACATTTTTCGCTGCTTGTTGTTTTTGAGCTTTTGATTCTTTGTAAATTAAACTGAATTAATTGTCATAAATATATGGTTTATTTCAATAAATAACCGTGTAATAATTAGTGCATATTATAAATAGCAAATAAATATATATTACAGGAGATAAACTGTTTGTTGTTCATAAGGGCGCATTGTATCAGTCAAGGGCTAATTGAATGGTTACATGTTTTGTGTTGTAAAATCGTTAAATAGAAAACCTCTGAAAAGGGCCATGTATAATCATACGATAAAGAAATCTTTTATGATAAAAGCAATAGTGAACAACGTTAAAGGTCATTGATAAAAATGCTGATTGTATCATGCATATCAATGATTTAAATTTTTTAATTAATAGTCTTACATATACAATTTCATCGTAAGAAAATATTGTCGGATATTTTATTTACAAATATTATTAACTCTGACTATATAAAATGTAAAAGTGTCTTATCACAGTCTTAATACATATTAAACAAGAAATATCTTTAACAAAGATATAAGGTGTTTTTGTGGTCGGTGTTGATGAACGATCAAATGTTATATCTATCAGATCAAAGATATCGAATGCCCTTTTCTGCGCAGTTCTTAGCTGCATAACAAGCAAATCAATTACGGGGTGTTGTGCCAGATTCCTAGGCCTTTGTCGCAGTATTAGATATTATTAATCATATATCTACAAATACAGAACAAGAATATAAAAGAAGAATGGAAATGAATTAAAGCATATAGATCAGCCGACCAAACGAATCATCCGTACATATTTGAAATATTTATACGCGCGTTCTACGAACAGACATGTTAGTGGTTTGTCAGACATTATTGTTTGATACGATTGTTAAATATCGTGAATCATCGCGCTAATGCGTAATAATGTAATTGTTGAAAACAAATTTAGAATTGATAAACATCAAGTTTATCTAGTTACCACGATAGCGTTAATATAACGATTTTGTTACTGACCGCGAACTGACCTTGATACCTTGCGGTTTGAAATGCAATGCATTAAAGTGAGGTAACGATTCAACTGCTGAAACGACGGCTTGTTTAAAGCTTTATATATTTACATGTTCAACGGTCAATTTAGAAAAGAATTTGAAATATTTTCGTCAAAAAAGCGTAGATTACGTTATTGACCAATAATAATTATCTAAAATATACGAGTGCACAGAATGTAATATGGTAGTAATTACTAAAAATGAGAACACCGCGTTTAAGTACAAACGCTCTGGCGCTAACATAATTCTTAGTATAAAGGGGCACACACAAACTGTATTGATGTCGAGGGTTGAGTGTAAAACTGTTCTTTCTCTAAAACCTTATCATTAGAGATAAAATTGTTTCATGCTACGCAGTTAACATCGTTTCAGAACGCACTGTAGTGTCCCTTTTCATACACTATACTTCCCAAAAATAGGAAGTCAATTGAATAACATATTAATGCAGATGTGAAAACTGTTTGTAGATTGCACGTCTTTTATTTCGAAAAGTTTCAGGCCTTCCGACGGGAAATTTTATATTTCAGTTGAAAAGGCAGCTAAAGTGAAAATCTGGGTTAAACAGCTACGCCGAAAAATCATAATGTTTCACACTTTACAAAGAACATATTTTTTACTCGAGGGAAAAAATGAACTCAAGTTCGAGTTACCCTATCTAATTGGTGAATAAAGTATTAACTGATTGCACACAAATTAAAGGTATGATGCTTAAATAAGTACGTCTTATTCCTTTTATTAAATCATAATGCTGCATGCAGTTCCCAAGGTTGTTGTGGATGAGACCAATGCTCCAGTTGTGAAGCAAATCGCCGTGGAGCAGACCACAATCACTCTGAACATCAGTGAGGAGTTCATGTTGGACGAAACCAACGGACAAATCAAGCGCAGGGCCATCATTGGTTGTCGACAGGATAAATGTCAATTTGATGGTACACAAACTATTTGTTGCATATTTTAGAAGTAATTTACTTCAGTTTGGTGTCGGTTTGTATATTATATTGTTGCAATTGTTTCGTAATTATTATGCTATGTTCCTCTTCATTGTGTCCCATTCCAATTCCTATCATCAGGTCGAATATTGTAAGCTCATCTGAGCATGACGTGATTAGCCTATGTCTGAAGTATGTTGTGGTGCGGTGTGCGTTTTCAACCGTTTGCTTGTCCCAACTCTGGTGTCAACATGTTAGCACAATCTGTATGGAACTCTGTTAGAATCATTCTTTTGTTCTAAGTTAAATATTACTAGATAGTACGGATATATACATTCTGAATGTATATATCCGTATAATCTAGTCAAATTAAAATTATGTGTCATGTGTTCCAAAGTCTTGATCAAAGTTAACTCACGTTAGCAAGACATGCTCATGGTTAGCTTTTGTGATTGCCTTTTTTCTTTTATCCGTAATGCTTCGGGCGTCGTCAACATTTGCATGGTAAATACTCTAGAGGTCACATAAAAATATATTGCATAAACTTCATGAAACCTGGTCTGAATATTTATTAAAATATTATGTAGGCCTAGATCGGAACTTGGTCGACAAAGGTGGTCGAGAACTAGGTAACTATGTTAAATTTTATTTAAAGCTTGTGAATAAGATATTTTTTCAACCGTCATAAAACATTGTCAAAACAAGTGTTCTTATAATATCTTGTAATATTATTAACCTGGATCACATGAGGTCAACAACTTGGTCACTGGATCAGATCAATGAAAAAAAACTGTTAACACTTCATAAATCAAATTCATTGTCCAATATTTATGAAACTTGGTCAGAACATTTTCCCCATCATATTTTTGTCGAGTTTGAAACTAAGTCACGTGGGGCCAAAATCAAGCTTACTAGATCAAATTAAAGCAAAAGCTTTTAAACACTCCTTATTTATTTCCAGATCGTCATGGAAAAAACAATTATTGTGGAAAAACAATTATTTTTCAGTGTATGTCGATTTAAAGAAAAGGCTTGTGAACGCTATATAAGCCACATTTTATTTTAATGATCATGTGACTTGGTCCGAACATTTGGTTAAACTGGGTCATTTGGTGGGTCAAAAACTATGTTACTACTTCACAATCAAGAAGAGGCTTTGTCGGCACTAGAAGCCTCCTCAACTGAACAATATTCATGATAATCAGTACCAATTATATATCGGCCGTGTTCGACACTGTATTATGTGTGTTTAAAACTATATCGCTACCTAGGTAATACTACAGATAATACTTGTGAACACTCTTTAGACGTTGCATATAAAAGTAGTCAGAACGCGTGTCACAATTATATATCAGCCTATTTCAAATCAAGGTTATAGGGGTAATATTCAGGCAAAAACATCATAATACTCTAGGGCAACGTTTATTGTCCAATATTCATGAAATTTGGTCAGAGCAATTGTTCCAATTGATCATCGGCTGAGTTGGAAACTGGGTCACGTGGAATAACACAGCAAGGTCACTAGGTTATATTATAGAAAACGCGTTTGTTAATCCAGAGACGACATTCATTCACGCATATGTATGAAACTTTTCCAGAAAATGTGTAATAAATATATATTGTTGTCGAGTTCAAAAAGCCGGTTACTTAGTCAAACACAATGAAACGCTTATGAACATTACATGTGTAACATTTTTTTTAATTTCCTGGATTCTTTCTCTGCGCATTTATTGTAATGATTTCCTAATGTGGTTGTAGTAAAACCCTTTGATAATTTCTCGCTCATCATGAAACTTGCCTAGAACGTTGCAATTTTGTGTTGATGATATTTGGCCTGAATTTTAAAATAGTATCATTTTTAAACAATTACATGTATAAGTGTTGCTGTGTTTTTATTGGTTCACCAGTTGGGACAGATGGAGGGATTCTTGAAATTTACAGGAAAAGAAGAACTTTATATAAACATGATAGAAAGTTTATGCGCTTTACACCACTTATTATATATAAATCAAATGCAACGATGCGAATGCTCGAGCTTGGTTTGAAGAAATGACTGAAATTTTATTTACAAAATTGCTTTCATCATGCCCATTATTTATTCAAATCAAATGGTGTTAGTTTTGTGTATTATTTAAATTAAGTTTACATTGAAGGGAAAATGTAAAGCTTGTTATAGGAAAAATTCTATAATTTAATATACCTTTTGAGAAGGGTCGGCCCCAAATTTGCCTTACAAAAAAACTTGGTGGGGCAATTTTTCTAAAATGTCCATTTAGTCTAGGTGCTGTCCACACCGATATAGTGTATCGTTTAAACCTTTTTAGTGTACAGAACCAGTGTTGTATGGCAGATTTCTGACATTGACAGAATGGACAAATGGGAGACGGCGTCAGCGAATGGTTACACGCTCTGGAGGATCACTAATAACGACTGGTGGTCAAAGGGGACTTCTGGTATATTGAATTGTTTATTTTTTGTTTTCTGGATGTTTAAACAGTATATTTATGGGGTATATTGACAGGAAGTTAACCTATTTACACTTTTCTGGGACAAGCTTAAGTGATCTATTTAATGATATTTAACGCCTGTAATGAAAGAAGTCCACGCTGAATAAGAGTTAAGCTGATGAAAATACAAATAATTAGAACAGAAAGAACGTCTCCACATCCACATCAGTTAGATTTCAACTTGATGGGCTACTAGATTAGCTAGCCGTTGCATAATTATTCCCTGCAGTTGTGTGCTCGGTCTAAAGGAATCGCTTGTAACTATTGTCAGGCATTGACTGAGTTCAAGTTGTAAATCAAGGAGTTATTTTGCCATGTATTAGTTTATATGTCAGTAGTTAATGGCATGCATGCATCAAAATATTGATGAACTTTAAATACATTCTTAGACGAATTCTAAAGTTTTCTTATAAGGAAGCGCAAACGATGTCAGTTTAATGAGTCTATAATTTAAATTAAGGTTGGAGTGCTTTACAAATCAGGACAAATTGATTTGATTAATAAGGTACTCAAAATAATATAAAGGTGTGTTAATGTTAATTTTAGTTTTACATTGTGGCCCATCGTGGAGGGAATCAGCTCTGTAGGAATTATGAATATAATAGGTAATTTTGAAAAGACTCGTTATCTACACATATAAAGCTTATTTACCAAAAAATAAGGTCAATAGGATGTAGTGGACGTGTTTTCCACGTAGCAATAAGGTGGTCTCTTGTTTGATTGCCACTCTAAAATCATTCACGTGATCTTCTTCAAAGACAAGTACGTTTTTAAATTACGGAAAAGATCTGAAAGTGTCGCCATAACAATATGCATTTTAATGAAATCAAGCTGAAATATGTACGTTTTTACTGTACAAATTTACACAAATTATGTGATGTGTCAAACTATCGCATATCTTTCTTAAGTATGAGCTGTTACATAATGTTTGTTTAATCTTAATATTTGTAACACTTATGTTCCACTACAACGTTGTTCAGGGCGTCAGCGCAGGAATGTTGACAGCAGCACCAATACATTCACAGTTGGATCTGAAATCTGTACAAGTACACAAGATAATTATTATTGTAATGGACCACTTTCTGCTGAAACAAGCTATGTGTGAGTTATGACAATGGAAATTATAAAATGCATGCGTTGTTATTCGTTGATAAACATGGGACAAAAAATACCCAAATTAAAGCTACTAATTTATTTCCGATTCCATATTATCAACGCCTAGACCACACATCGTGTTAATTAAAAAAAGCATATGAATTTAAAATATATTTGTTAAATTAAATTATAGAAAAATAAGAAAAAAACAGCCTTTTCATTTAGCATTTTATATATTGCCAAATTTAAATAATGTTAAATCGATGCGTACATTTATTTATAATTTTGTTTTATAAAACTTAAGTAACTGTTCATTACAGATTTGTTGTGGCGGTTTGCACCAGTGGAGGCTGCTTATTGAGTCAGGACTACGGACCTTATAGAACTAAAGCTGGTAAGGGTTTGCCTTTCCTGCCAACCCTGATATATATGTTTTGTACTATATCTTGAATATGTATGCAAAATTTATTGTGACGTTCTGCTATAATGATTCACTTTAATTTTCCAAACACGTTTACTTTCAAAACGATTTCATTTTAAGTTTCGCATCCAAACTAAATGGATATGCAATGAAATGTGTTAAATTAGGTCAGTTTCGTGAATGTTCTTGAGTGATTATGAAAAAATGAGTAATTATGTGTGGTTTGCTTTCACATATTTCAATTTCTGTTCAGGTAGTTGTATGCTTCGATTTTGTTTCAGTATCTAAAGCGTCGAATATCGGAGTGATAGTTGGATTAACCGTAGGTTTTTCAACCGCAATCGTCGTTATCGTTGTTATTGTCATCGTTTTTCTGCGTCGAAAAATGATCAAACAGCCAACGTATGTTGATTGTTCTACTTTTACTGGTTTATTTCACTTGAGGGTCTTATTCGTTGCAATATTAAGCATATAAACATTATCTTTTTACATATTTTACAGCTTTAGTTAAGGTCGTTGTCGTTGACGGTTCTACGTTTTAAATAAATGCAATATAAATATATTTCTTTTATGCAAAGAATGGCGTAAGTTTCTCTTAGTACGTTACCTCGTTTTGATAACAAATAATATGAAAATTTTGCATAGGTCAGATGCTTAAACCTTTTTTCAAAAACGCATATTTCATGCAATGTTGCACATCATTCAATTTGAATATGTTTTGCTTGTTGTTGCATTTGTTGTCTGTTTATATTTCAGTGTAAAGATGAGTGTGCAATATGCAAAGGAGAAGAAAGTCAAGCAAAGGTAATCACATGTTTCCGTGGATAGCTGAACAATAATTCGATCAAACAGTCTTTTCACAGTACGATTAATATATCGGACATATGTGTCAGTATTGTGAGGCGAATATAATTGTTCATACTAAAACATGTTATTTTCTTCACGTTTGTTGTAACGGATGGATGTTATGTGTGCTTATTGCAGGACTGTTCGTCTAAGTGAATTCAGCAAATACTTGACCTACCTGAAGAAAGACTCCAATCTGATTTTCTCTGCAGAATATGAGGTCAAATATATATTTATGTATTTATAGCTCACCGGAACACCAAGTGTTCATAGTGAAACTTTTTTAATCATCTTTTGTCCGTCATTCGTCATCAACTTTTAAAACAATCAAGAGGTCACATTTATTGCTGAATCCGCGTGAAATTTATTGAGAACCTTTTATCAAATGATGTTTGGGAAGAGTTTTGCATTTGATCATATATGGTCAAAAACAAGTCACGTATCTATCAAATAATCCTTAGGCTTAAGCCTAGGAGAAAGGAATATTCTTTAAACTTCAATGTATAAGAAATTATTAAACTTTTTAGTCGTATATAACTTTAACCATTGTTATATAGTTACATAATTCTTCTTGAAGAACATTTTGTAAATGACATAATCACCAGTGGTAGCCTGTATATCTTCAGACGATAGGCGTAGTTTTCTTTGAATTAAGTCTTAACTGTACTCTTAAGTCAAAACATGGTGTGGTGAATACAGACCTATGTCACAAGGTCATTAAAAAAAAAATGAACAGTATAGAAGTCGCATTTGTGCAAATCATCATAAAACTTTCTTAGAGTATTGTCCCAATTATATCTCGGCCGAGTTCGAAATGCTTCCGGCCGATTGAAAAACACTGCCGCCATGGGACGGGCAGTTTTCCCTATATTGCTATAGTTAAACCTTGTGAACACTTTTGAGTTACATTTAATGCCGAATTTTCTCAAAATAGCTTAGAACATTTGTCAAGAAGACAACTTTACTGAGATTACAACTGGATTATCTGGGGTCAAAATCTAAGTCATTAATTCCAATTAAAGAAAATGTTTGTGAACATTCTTGAGGACACATTTATTGCCCAAATTTCATGAATATTGGTGAGAACATTTAAAACTCTGGAGCAAGATATAATTCTTTAGGTCAAATTAAAGAAAAATCTCTTGAGATTTCATTATTGCCCTATCTTTATGAAACTTGGTTAAAGCATTCGTCCTCATATCTCGGGATAGTTCGAAACTGTGAGGGGGTAAACAAACTTCCTCACTTATTCAAATTAAAGAAACTATATTCATTAACACTCAAGGGACCATATATATTCCTGATTCTTCATAAAGGTTATTGAGAACCTTTGTCAAAATGATACCTCAGCTCTCTTCAAAACAAAATCAAGTGGGGTCGAAAAGAAAATCACTGGGTCAACGCAAAAGCTGGTGAACACCCTATAGGCTATGTTTTTGCCCAATCTTTATGCAAATTCGGCAAAATAATATTATCGCCGAGCTGAAAACTGGGTCATATGGGGTCAAAGGAAAAGGATTTGGATAAAGATCATAGGGTATCAAAACTAGGTCACTAGGTCTAAATATCTCTTAGCTTGCGAACACTGTAGATACCATAGTTTTGCCCAATCATCGTTTCGTTACAAATGCTCAGAATGATTCAAAATTATTTCTTGACCTAGATCTATGATTCTGGAAACATCACAAACGTTGATAAAACAATTGAATTCCTTACGTCTCGGGTGAGGGACCTATTTATTACCTGTGACCATCTTGTTATTTATGTTATTGTTGAAATATTGGGTATTGACATAAGATTTGTTGCGTTACGAAATATATCTTCAGTGTGTCGACGACGCGCGAGACATCTTCGAGCACATTCACGATTATTCATTAAATCATGAAAGAACGCGTATTGTTTTATATGATTACATGTCTTGTTAATATAGTGTTCTGACTAGTACATGCAGCTTAGCAGAACCTGTAGATGAATTGTTGTGTGCGTTTATATTCTGCAGCACGCCAGAAAACACATCGACAAGACAGTTTTTTAAGAACAGTGTTTACAATTAAGTCACTTTACGAATTTGCATGAACTCTCATTGCTATAATTTGTATAAACAAACCATAGTATTCATGATAGTTTGTATTATCCGCGTGCAGATTTAAAACGTGCTTAATTTAGGAAATGGAATCTCGGAGCCCTAACCACTCCACAAACGCAGCAAAGCTACAAGAGAACAGATCGAAGAACAGATTTCCTAACATAGTTCCATGTAGGTAAAATGTTTTTATGTGGTTACGATTATTAATTGTAGAACATTAATGTATGTGCATTTCATTTAGAGAGAACTATTGTGGTTATCAAGCGTATAAAATTATGATGCGTATGTTTTATTTGAAATAAAAGAATTTGTCCATCCTCACGAAAAAAAATATTTTCAGTTGACCATTCTCGGGTTAAACTGAGCATAATCAGTGAGGACAATAAAGGAGACTATATAAACGCTAATTATTTACAGGTACGTACTTTTCTTCACCGAGTATTCTTACTTTGGATTGAGCCAATTGGATCAACCATTGTTTCAATTCAACGTCATAACAGCATTGCTTAGTAATGTATGAACATGATACTTAAAACTACCCGAATGCACTAAATGTTAGTCATCTACGTCGTTATTGTCCGTTATTGCACTGTTCCCAAGTTCATCCTAAAGCTGAAGTTTATTTGTAGGGTTATAATTCATCTCGGGAGTATATTGGCTGTCAAGGACCGATAGCTAAGACTGTTGATGACATGTGGCGTATGATTTGGGAGCAAAACGTAACCATCGTCGTCATGCTAACACCCTGCGTGGAGGGAAACACGGTATTTGAATCAACCGAGTACTAGTATATGATATGTATTAGGCCTGAGTGATTTCAATGCAAAAACGTTGTTATTATCCATGTGTAGGTTCATTTGCATTTGAAGTATTCTTAAACAATTGTGTAAAATGCAGACCGATGGGAATCTTTTTTTCTAAATTAAAGAGCAAGTGCGAGCAATACTGGCCTGCCCATCCGGGTAAACCTAAGTGGTATGGTGATGTGATGGTGGATGTTATTTCCGAAACAAGCATGGGATATTATGACTGGAGGGTTATGCGAATATGTAATGTAAGTAATGCTATTCGTTGTTGTGTGTGTTTGTTTTAAACAAATTTAATAAATTCGGACATGATATATATATGACAAATTCGTATGCTTTTAAATATTAATTTTATGATCAGGGCAATAAAACACGAGAGTTGAAACATTTTCATTTCCTGATATGGCGTGAAAACTTGGCAACAGTAACACACGATTCGATGTTGAATTTCATACAACGTATTAGAGAATCGGTGCCACCAACAGAAAGCAGCGGTCCCGTGGTTGTTCACTGCAGGTACATGGTATTAGATTTCTAAAGGCGCCTTTCAGTGCAGAAACCTCTACATTTGCTAGCAAGGTTAGAACATCTGCAAACTTGCAACAAAATATTCTTCAAAATTACGCTATACAGCAATTTTGCATTATACCGCTACAATTCAACTTGCTTCCACCGATGTCATTTCATTATTCAAGCCTCAGAAACATAACCTTTTGTTCGACGTTATCACAACAATAAGAAACACATGCCTGATGGCATTACACCCGCACTGTGTACATTACTAAACGTGGAATTAAATCATAGAAAAATAGTGTACCTTTGACTTGCCGATACCGAAAATACTTGAGATAAAACGAATGAGCAATAGTCAAAAGTTGTCAATGTTCATTACAATGCAATCTACTGTTAGTGGTCTTTTTTAGGCAATCCATACGTATGTGAATCGTTTTATTCACTAATTCGAATGCCAATTAACAAGGGTTTATATTTTTTGTTGCTCTTGTTCGATGTGGCAATTATGTATACATCAATGTTCACTTGAGCTTTGATGGTCATCTCTAATTTTGTCATTCTGTTATTGTTCGCATTCAAAAGCAATGTGCTTGTTTAATGACGTCGCACAACATTAAGAAACTGTATGTGACGAATGCATGGATATTTAAGTAACGTAATAACTCATGACCAATATCTCATTCAGACTGTACCACATGCCATTGAATATTTTACTCGTGCCTGTCAATTGTACCCAAGTTGAATATTCACCAAGCATTTCTTGATTTCTAAGTAACTTAGAGTTCATATTTCTGCCACACACAAAAATATTTGTGTCAACATGTATGAACTCATGCACCAAAAGAACAGATCTATGCAATACGTCTACATTATTATTTAACTGTCCCCATATGCTACTTCATGATACTGTTTTTCTCCAGCGCTGGAGTTGGTGGAACGGGCACATATATTGTACTCGACTGCATGATACAGTTCATCAACAACAACGACTTGCAGGCTAAAATTGACATATTTGACCTCGTCCTAAAGTTGAGGAACAACAGGTCACACATGGTGCAGACTGAGGTATTTGTTAGGATAACATCGAGTATAACTTCCTGTTTGAAGTTTTGTTACTTTAATGCAACATTTGAATCGCTTGCAAAGTAGAAAATTTACACATTATTTTTCAGTAGAATGAACAAGAGATTGCGAGTGTAAATGCATACATTTCTTATTACATAATCTATGCAATGGTCAAGTTTTTTTTGTTGTATGTTCGTATTGATACTCGCACGATTCCACATTACTCCATCTTATTTTCAATATTGTACTTATATGAGGCAGATTTGAAGCTACCATGTTGTTCCCCTTTTTGCAGCAACAGTACATCTTCATCCACGAGTGCGTGTCAAAACTGTTGGATGAGAAGTACGGTGCTCACATCAACAGTGATCCCGGTACGTCTTATATTAACTCATAGTGTGGATGTATGCACCAATAATATCTTATATAAAAGTTTGGTACTTTTTGTCAGCGGGATTATTAATTAATAAATTTCGCGAGTGAAATTGTATTGTTTTATTATAAAAACTATTGTCGTTCATGTGACCCGTATGATGAAGTATCATAAAAATTTTTACATGTTACTACAAGGGACAGTAGTAGACTAGTTTCTGATTCCATATTATACTATTTCGAGAATTATTGAATAATTCTTCCACACAAAGCTCTTAAATATTAAGAGTGCTGTGAGTACGATAGGTCCTACAGCTGTTATATAATTCACAATATAAATACTTTAATGTTTGTTCAATTCCTTCAGTCGCGTTCAATGAAGTTTAATAACACGTGAAATCAGGTAACTAAGGATAAAATAATACTATCATATTTATTCTTACAGCGAATGATGCGTACTCGTGTCTGCAAGCAGATACAATGCATGGAAATTCGGTGTACGAAGAGCTGTCCAACATATAAAAAAAAGAGTTACTGCGATTGCCCGTACACATATCAAAATGTAAAGGACTATTCAAGAAACGCCGTATATTCGAAGTCTGTCATACCATGCTAAACAAATTTGGTAGAATGTGTCGAATCAAAAGATTACTTAAGGCGTCACTTTGCTAACACTAGTAATGTATACCATTTTTATGTTACATGACATTTATGTACATTTTACCTTTTGAATAACGATATACTTGTCCTGTGCATATGTATATCTTGATTTAAACTATTTTATTGTTATGAAGAAACGGATGTACATATATTATCAATACGTATTTAATACACACTTTTTACAGATTTAATTAAATATTTGTATTTTTAACTTGTTTCGAAGATCGATATACCCCGATGTTATGTAGTCGAAATTGTTTGGTCATCTGCGTACGAAGTGCTCATAGTGAGCTATTCTGATGGGTTGATGCTTCGCGTCCATGGTCAGACGTCCGTGTCGTGTCAATTTAAGGAAAACAACAGCTCCTCCTTGACCGTTGTGCTGAATGGTAAAAAACTTCACAAGAATAATGCTAAAGCGATCCTCTTTGAAAGTTGTTTTTGTCTGTTAAATAAAAAGGTCAAAAGAGCTAAAAATAGATTTTCAAAGCACACACTTCAAACATCATTGAAACCGCACTGTTCAATGGTTTGTTATTTAGTATTTATTTAATGCTATAGGGTGAACTATTGAAATGTAATGGAGAAGTAATGCCCGATTTTTTCTCTATAGCATGAAAAGGGCTACTTTTTTCATTTTATTTATTTTCGATTTTTTTTATGCAATCTATTAATTATTTAACTTACTTTGATTCAATTAAAAACGATACCTTTATGTCAGTTAAAAGGTATAGCATATTTTTCACAACTTAAATTTTGTATTATGTTAGGCGGTAAATAAGTGAAGAATACCAGAGAATGATGATATCATCATTGCACTTTACCTCACGTTAAATATAAAGATTTGATCATTTTACTCTCTCTAAGTTCTAAGTACGTTGGAATGTGTTTTTAATCATATGTTTAACCATAGGTTAATAACATCATCGTAAGTGTAAAATTTGTTGGACAATAGAAACCAAATTATAATTTTAGTAAATAACAACATAACGCGACAAAGATTGAAAAACTTACACAATATTTTCTCACGCCAGCGGTCAGCGACATGTTTGTGATCATGTGACTCAAATAAACTGCATCGAATTTAAAATAAAATGTTATAACGCTCAATATAATGTCGCTTATATAATTAATTTAGCATTCGCACAATTCGTATCGCTCATTAAAAAAATCAATTGTTTTCGCGAAAATATATTTTATATGACCGCTCATGATATGATAAAAAGATCTTAAACTAAAATCAACGAATATCCTCTATTTCTTAATAAATCTTTATAAACACATATTTTTGTAATTATTGAATGTTCTCAAAATTAAATTGTACATCAAGTTGTATTTATTTAACAAATGTTCAAGAGAATTCAACACTTATTCTATGCAATAATGTATGAGTTATATGCTGTTTACTATATATACATGTCAATATCTTTGTAATGCTTGTATCCCATAATTTTGAATATATGCTTGCGTTCACATATCGCATTTCCTTTGTTGTACCAACATTCTGTTTAATTTTTACCATAAACCAATTTAATTCGCAGACAATTGCGAGTTAATTATAATAAATATGTGAAAATACATACATATACATTCTATAATTGCATTTACTAAATAGGTATTTTGTTAAAATGCACTTAAGTAATCAAATATTAAATATACAGTGGTGGGAATAGGATAATTATTTAAATGATTATAAATGACTAATTTTAGCATTAAATGTTTGAGCTTTGCTTATCATGTTGTGATTTGAATTGTGCACATATACAATAAAAATAATTATATATTTCCTCAATTTTCATGGCCGATTTAACGCGTTATCACATTCACAAAATATATTTCAGTCTATGTTGATGTCTTTTGACATACAATAAAACGACGCGCAATCTATGTTTATTCTGTCATACGCATCTTTAATGTCACCTGAATGACAGTTTTAAAAATTTCCGTTTTCATAAATCCGAATTTGAAAAGATTAGTAGATCAAATCACTCTGAGCCCCTACACTTCTTGTAATAAACTATAGACAGAGTTCGTCCTAATGAATCTCTATCCGTGTGTTAACATGACGACAGTTTATATTAGTAGCTTGCAAGCGGGTAAAACTACAGCTGGGTACACTCTTCAAGACGTGCTTTAGTTTAAACCTATTTTTTTTAGCTCGATTGCATTGAAAGCCGAAGGCTTATATAAACGCTCCGTTTCCGAGTCCGTTTCCTGGGCCTAGAACCAGTACTTGGTGTCTTTGGGGTAGATCTAAAGAACGCTCCCACTGTGTGGATCGAACCCATAACCTCCCGGTCGCTAGGCGGACACCATATCCATTACTCCACGGCGACCTCAAGACGTGATTTCGCATATCACGAGTGATTGTAATGGTCTAATTTTCTTGATTATGTTGTTCATAAGAAATGTTAAGATATGCAGTCAACTCATTATTTTATCCAAACAGTCCCCTAATACTGAGACACAATTTTAAATGTTTGCATTATATATGATTTTATTCCTAATCGTGTCAATAGGGTTCCCGAGGCCAAACTGCACCTTGTTGTTTGGATTGTAAGGTTCATTAAGAATTACTTTAATTCATTTTTAAAAATCTTACATGAAACATGCTTCCGATCTCTGAATTGCATGTGATCGTTGACGCAGAAATGATGGTACAAAAGTTTAAAGTGATATTATGCGCATCTAACAGTATATGCTATGTTTATAGGTGTCTATCGCATTTTAACTAACTCTTTTGACCTGTTTATCCTGTTCAGCTCAATTCAACAGTGAAAAGTGCCCATAATATCACTTTTATTTTCTTTTAACTATAATATACATACACTCGGAGACTTTTCTAACGCAACACTTTTCAAAATTGAATATCTTACTTATGAGTTAAGATTTTGTTTTAAAAGTTTACGTGTGATCATTTGACTACATTCTGAAAAAGCTCACGGTGAAATCATTCATCCTTGACGATCGGACGCTTAAGCACGTGGGGTATGTATGGTATTTTCTGTTTGCACGTGAAAATGGTGAATCGCAATATTATTCTTAAATTGTTTCAACTTTATCATTTAAGGTGGGTTCTTACATCAGGAAAACATAAAACTAGTTTTTTTAAGTATGGCTCATATAAATATTTAAGAGCGCAACCGCGCATTGTGGCATATTGCAGGTTACCTGCCAGTGATTGGATACTTTTCTTACGCAACACTTTTCAAACTTTAATATCTCTGTTAATATATCTGTTATAAGTAAAGATTTTCATTCAAAATTGTAGATGTGATCATTTGACTACATTCTGAGAAATCTAATGATAAAATCATTGATCCGTGACGATCTGACGCTTTATCACGTGGGCTATGTAGAATGTAATTTTCAAAAATGCGCGGTTTCGATTTCGACTATTCATATGAGCCATACATTTTGTAAAATTTATTTTATGTTTTTTTCTGGTGTAAGCACCCAACTTAAAGGATTTAATCTTAATAAATTGATAATAATATTGCGTTTCATCATTTTCACGTGCAAAAAGACGAAACTATACATACCCCACGTGCTAAAGCGTCCAATCATCACGGATGAATCATTTTATGTGAGCTAGCTTAGAATGTAGTGAGATGATCATTAAAATTTTAAATAAAAATCTTCACTCATAACAGAGATTTTCAAGTTTGAAAAGTGTTGCGTTTACAAAAACAAATTAAAATCAACGCCGTATATCTTTTGTCAATATAGTTTTTGTTTGAACTGATAAATATTTGTGTTGCATATTTTGAATTAAATAGTTTAATGTATATTATAACAATTAGTTTTTAAACTTTATACAGTCTGTCGAAAATTAGCAATACGTACGTGTCTCAGTAGACGTACATGGTCATGGTTTACTGAAAACGTCTCTGTTTGATGGAAAATACATAAACTACCTGAATGCGACTTTTCAATGCACAGAAAAACATTTATCTTCCATCATAAAAGTAAACATGCACATATGAAACATTTATACGCATGTTTGCCACTAACATATGGTAAGTTTGAATAATTTCCTGATTTCTTTTCCTGTTAATAATTGAGGTGAACACTACATGTCAAGTACTGTTTGACCAAATAGAATTATTGTAGTGCATACAAAATGGGTTACACGAAAGCCTTTACAAGGAAATAGTTATAATAGTATCTTAATATAGAATAAATGTATTGCATGATAACAGCCAAGTGTACAGTGCATAGAATTGAAATGAACAAGCTGTAAATATAGTACGATCTGATGATGCGGGTCAACATAACCGAAACTGAGCATGCTCAAAGCAGTTGCTTTGCCTGGCTTAACATGCACGTGTTTGATGCGGAAGATGTATTGGTCAATCTTGCAAAATTTGGTCAATAATACAAACATTTTAACTGCGAAACTGATCGTCTAAAAAATAAATAGAGACACAAACGTGTTATTGGGCTCGGGTTCGGAATTTGGGTTTTGAGAGTTATCTTACAATTAACAATCGTTCAAAAACACTACAAACTACACCCTGTGTGCATTAAACGCTTTTTAACATAAACACAAAACTAAATGCAAATTCATGTAAACTTCACTAAATAAACAATGTAAAACGTCTACATGCTGTTAAATTTGAATAAGATTTCTTGTATTAAACTCGAAGTAAATGCGACAGACTAACGGCATTGGGCTCAGCAACGTTTTGTAATGACCGGCCCCCGATATGGCCGAAAATAATACTTCGGCATTTATGTCAGGTTTACTATGGGCTTGGGATCGGATGTACTAGATAAATAAATCTCGGCCCGACTTTGGCATAAATCCGTCATTCAATATACACTTGCCCGAATCAAAACTTCGACTGCTTAGCTTAACCCTTTCCGTCGTTAGTCAGCTTAAATTTTGTTAACATGTGACCATTAATACAATACACGAATTTCATAGTAACATGTGAAACTAAAGAAGACAGACGCTGATATGCAGCATCTTATCAGTTATCTACGGAATCCGGATAGTGCCAAGTTGAGTGTCGCGTGTCGACCTTCGAGGTCGACACACGACATTCAAGCGACATTCTCTCGACGCGCGACAAATCAGTCGACAGTCAATATTTGAGTGTCGCATATCGCGCTGGGTTTTAGAACAAAAATTGAAGAAAATCCTGACTGTCGACTGATTTGTCGCGCGTCGTATTGAGCGTCGAGAGAATGTCGCGAGAATGTCGTGTGTCGACCTTCGAGCGCGACACTCGACATTCTCGCGACATTCTCTCGACGAACGACAAATCAGTCGACAGTCAATATGATATATCGCGAGAATGTCGCCTGTCGACCTAAAATCACTAGGTCGACACACGACATTCTCTCGACGCTCAATACGACGCGCGACAAATCAGTCGACAGTCGAGATTTACTGTCGACTGATTTGTCGCGCGTCGAGAGAGCGTCGAGAGAATGTCGTGTGTCGACAGGTGTGGGAGTAATTTTTTCATCTGCAAGCAAGGTGTTATAGTAACTTTTTCAGCTTAAGTAAAAATAGCGGCATCTAGTAGCAGCAATAACAGTAGCAGCAGCAACAGTAGCAGCAGCAGCAGTAGCAGCAGGAGCAGCAGCAGCAGCAGTATCAGCGTAGTAGCAGCAGCAGCTGCAGCAGTAGTAGCAGCAGTAGCAGCAGTAGCAGTAGTAACAGTATTAGTAGTTGTTGTAGCGGCAGTAGTAGCTGCAGTAGAAGCAGTAGCAGCAGCATCAGTAGCAGCAGCAGCAGTAGCAGCAGCAGTAGTAGCAGCAGTAGCAGCAGTAGCAGGAGTAGTAGCAGTAGCAGCAGTAGCAGGAGTAACAGCAGTAGCAGCAGTAGAAGGAGTAGCAGCAGTAGCAGTTGTAGCAGAAGTAGCTGCAGTAGTAGTAGTAGTAGTAGTAGAAGTAGTAGTAGTAGTAGTAGTAGTAGTAGTAGTAGTAGTAGTAGTAGTAGTAGTAGTAGTAGTAGTAGTAGTAGTAGAAGTAGTAGTAGCAGTAGTAGAAGTAGTTGTAGTAGTTGTTGTAGTAGTAGTAGTAGTAGTAGTAGCGGTAGTGGTAGTGAGACTGATAGTAGTGGTAGTGAGACTGGTGGTAGTGGTAGTAGTAGTTGTAGTAGTATCAGAATCAGGAGTAGTAATAGTAGCAGTAGCAGTGTAGCAGAAGTACCAACACCACCAGCAGTAGCAGTAGTACTAGTTGTTGTAGTAGTAGTATTAGCTGCAGTAGAAGCAGTAGCAGCAGTAGCAGTATCAGCAGTAGCGGCAGTAGCAGCAGCAGCAGCAGTAGCAGTATTATTATTATTATTATTATAAGAAGCAGTAGTAGTAGTAGTAGTAGTAGTAGTAATAGAAGTAGCAGCAGCAGCAGCAGCAGCAGAAGCAGCAGCAGCAGAAGCAGCAGTAGCAGCAGTAGTAGTAGCAGTAGCAGCAGTAGCAGGAGTAACAGCAGTAGCAGCAGTAGCAGGAGTAGCAGTAGTAGCAGTAGTAGCAGAAGTAGCAGCAGTAGTAGTAGTAGTAGCAGTAGT